>NW_024870513.1:710836-713585 GCF_013358625.1 Macadamia integrifolia | reverse complement strand
GGAAGAAGGGAATAACAAAGCACATCCAATTGCAAAGAACAGAAACTTGGGTAGGCTACTAACTCATTTACATGCATCAATGTAATTATAAATCCTCCTAAAAATCTATAACTTGCTATTTAGGAAAAATCTGTACAGGGTTTTATTATTATTATTATTATTTTTTTTGGGGGCGGGGGTGGGTGGGTGCTGTCGCAGAGAACTCTTTTAAGATGCAAATTCCTAGAAGGCATGAGCAAAACATCCCCAAAGTTGAACATCAACTATTCAAAATCATCAGGTACATTGGCACTTCAAAACTGGATCATTGAGCAAGAATTATTCAAATGCTTCTAAAGTTTTGAAAGAAGACGTACATCAACAAATGGTATTTACTAACTCCTGATCATTTCAGTAAAGAATTAAAGGGCAAGGCTACATAAGTTGGCCATGAGCCTATGAATGTCTTTATGAGTAAAATGGCTGTAATATTTATTATTCCTGTAAAGATTCAGAAAAGGCAAAAGTTCATCAAGACGATCCGTCTTGATAAGCTTATTAGGACGATCCACCTTCTTGGAAGAAGGGCCATGCATCCTTGTATATTTTGGCTGTTCATAGCTGTCTACTCTTCTAGTCCCTAGATTTTTAAAGCTTTACTTTGGCCCTTGGTGAAATATGGTTGGGCTAAAACTTGACATGTAGGCAGGTGACCTAGGAGTCTACCCATTCACAAAATTGGGGCCCAACTCAATCTACCATGTGATAGATATTTGTGCCGTCCTGACAAGTTTATCAGGATGTCCCCTCCTGGATAACTTTGTCCAAAAAAATGTTTATATGTAGGGAAGAGGGGACAATGGCGAAAGTTACACCTCCAGAGAAAACAGTATAGTGGGTCCAGTAGAAATGGGAAATACTGAACCTTAGCCAAACACAACTCTGGATCAGAGGAGAAAAAGGCAAAGATCCAGAAACTGCACCTTATGATGTAGCTACCAAGGCAAAAAAAAGGGGTCCCCATGGTTGCCATCCACATCCTTTTGTGGTGTAACTTGCCATGTGAGCATTCATTTATGGAAGTATTCCCTTGTCGGCTTGAAGGTTCCTTCGTTGTTGTGCTCCTCTCGTGCAGTAAGTGGAATTGCCCTTTTTTTTTGGACAGGTACATCAATTTATTGAAGAAAAAAGGAACAGAGAAGGAATGATCAGGACTTGAAGGATCAAAATACAATGCCTCTTGGAAGAAGGACCAAGAGGAACACCAACTCACAATGATGAAGAAAGAATCCTTTTCCTTTGAGGAGGAGAAGAAAGAGGACTCCCTCATATACCCGGACAAGACTAAAAGGCTTCTAGGAAGCCGACACCATTTGAACTCCCCATTTCTCCACCAACAAATTGTTCCAGCGAGTATTCTTTCTTCTTAGGGGGATGGAGTAGCAACGGTCCAACACATCTGATTTGATGTCCGAACAATAACAGGCCTTGGTCTAGTAAGTGGAACTGTTTGCTTGGTGTACGTCCACAAAATGGCACATGACCAATAAAATGAACAGCATACTCTGTCATAGCTTGTTTTATACTCTGCACAACATGGCCTATGCATGAGTCACCTTGGATATTCATCAAAATTGCGCAAGAGAATGCCACAAGCATACTCCAGACAGTTAATAGAAGCACACAATATTGCATAGGAGACTAGGAATGGGCATCTAGGGCCTTCCTTGCAGGTTTTGGGGCCACACAGCAAAGTTCACGGTGGAATGGTGCCAGTACAATATGTGCTAATGATTAATGAAAGCTCAGAAGCTTACAATGTTGCTGTGTGACCTCTGTGCATCTCAACCATATGGACTATCTCATGAGCGCATAATAACCTTACCATATGGGCTTAAGGAATGGTGTTTGACATATGGTTGCCTAGTAATGCAGGGTAGCAGTAAATGCTTGCCTTAGCTAAATGGTTGGCTGAGGGCTGCACAGACAATTATTGCATCGATATTTGACCTGACACACCACTTGAAACCTCAAAGTAGGTGAATCTGAGAAAGAAAGCAACTCTAGATGACTAGGGAGGCAAAATGGAAAGAAGAATAAGAAAGGTTTTGAAGTAACAAGAAAAAATAAACTGTGAGAAACAGAAGGCAAGTTTGTTTAGACCTCAATTTTCCTACTGTGTTTTGTTTGGATCCATGTAGCCGACCCCATTAAGTTGGGTAAGGCTAAGGTTTGATGACATTGCTGTTGTTGTACAAGGCGAGTCCAAAACACCTATTGTAAAATTAAGGTCCAAGTCTCCAAGAAATTATCTCGATTGTATTAAAAGTATGGACCAATTGCCCCAAGATCAGGGTGAATATTCCCTTTTGGTAGGGATCCCTCGGAAAATTGGAGGAGGTTTGTCTTGGTAAAGGGGCAGCAGACAAGGAGCAGGGAGTACTTATAGCATTTAGTCAGCATAAGCAAGGTATCATATAGACTTCTACTAGTTGCTTCTGGTTTGGGTTAGATTCAGTAGAACCTACAGAAATGAGACACACTGGACTCTGGGTCAAGGGTCCAACTCAGCTTAGAGCTTCAACTAACCTCCACATAGACAACATCATTCAAATCATACTAGAGATATTAAACAATCAAAAGTAATAGAAATAGGATGACTCTAAGAAGGAATTCGACTTCAACCATCCCATAAGAGAAGCGAAGAGTCGTTCAACTGAAATTGCTATTGATCCACAAATAGGTCTGGAAAACTGGTGGGATCATCGAA
>NW_024870513.1:684119-710816 GCF_013358625.1 Macadamia integrifolia | reverse complement strand
TTGTTGTTAACTACTCATATATTGTGTTTTAGTTTTTAATTTTAGATGGATCTTGTATATGACTCTTTATCATCTAATGACACCAACAAAAGAAGCAAAAATCAGATGTGGGATTCGGATATGGATAGAACTTTATTTGAGTTCCTAGATGCCCAAGTTGCAGAGGGCAACAAGTCCCAAAATGGATTCAAGGATGCAACATATGTGCAAGCATCGCATGTTATTAATTCTGCCCATGGATTGAGTGTTAACAAAGAGAATATTCGAAATCGAGTAAAAAGTGTAAAGAAGGTCTATAGGACCCTCTATGCTATCGTCAACACTAGTGGGTTTGGCTGGAATTCTGAACTCAAGCAGCTAACATATCATGAAGATAGCGTGTGGAACTCCTACATATTAGTAAGTTGTGATCTCACAACCCTTGGTTACATAGCGACCCCTCTTCCAACATACTTACATTTGATGTTCAATTAATTTTGATTAAGGGCGACATATGCATGCACTATCGAACTTGCATATATGTTCACTTATATTGTGCATTAATTCTTAATATATTAATATGCTTTATGTTGTAGGAGCACCCCAAAGCCAAGTACTACAAAAACAAGAAATTTGAGTTCTTTGATATTTGGGAGAACATTTTTGGTGAGGACTTCGCAACTGGCCAGTGGGCTAGAAATCGAAAGGCACGTGATAATGACCAAAGTCATTCACAGGCAAGAGGTGGGGATCCAATGAACTTTGATGACAATGCCATGGAGTCGAACACGAATGTGGTAGGTGGAGACTCACAAGATCCAAGGACATCACCTGTTAGAGAGGGGCCTAGTGGAAATCGATATACTCCAAGGCCAAAAAAACAGAAACAAAGTGTTGATTTTGATCAACTAGCCATCATTGCTGAAGGCATCAAGGATTTGGCAGCTGCACTTCGAGAACCACCCAAGCAACCCAGCCCTTATCAGATGGATTTGACACCTATCCTCCATGCCATACGAGAGATCCCTGATATTTCTGATGTCATGGCTAGTAGGTCTTTTGAATACTTGAGTGCAAATCCAGTGCAAGCTAATATATTTATGTCATATGATGTCTCACACAGGGCAGACTTTCTTTGGAGGCATTGGCATTCGCAAGACCCCAATGGATAGAAGGGTTGTTTAGATTATGAATATTGTGTTCTGCCTTTTTGTGAACTCTTTACACATATATTAGTTTAAAACTATGTAGTTAGAACTATGACTCTAGGTTGAAGAACTTATTTCTGTTTAATAATTTTAGAATGGAATGTTTGAGTGGGATGTATATTATTTTTAATGGTTTCCTACAGACTAATGATGTAATATTCTCAAACTTTTGGACAAATTATGGACGGACTTTATGTTCTTCATTTTGGAAGTTCTACCTAGAGATCTGGATTCTTGATTTTTGTAAGCTTTACTGTGGTTACTTGAATGTCTCTTCATAAATTCTCTCCTTGGAGACATTCATACGCTTAATTGTTTCATGCTTACCCAATTGCATAGGGATCTTTATAATCGCCAGGGAAAGGACCCATCAGATTGAAGATATGAATGAAGCTTAGCCAAATAAAAAAGGAAATGGGGCATTGGATCAAGAGTTGCCAAGAAGGAACCAAATTCACTTATTAAAGTGGATTTCTCTTTCTCATTTTAAATAATTTTTCACATGGGTTTTAGACTTAGTATTTGAATTGGGTAGAGATATCTCTCCTATATGACTACTATTCCTTGATGGATTGTTGATGCAGCCATTAAATTCATTGTATCAAATTATTTGTGTTGCAGCCAACTTTATGAGAGGGATCACCACAATTAGCCTCTTTAGAATAAATTTTTATTATCTAAATTAAATTAATTAATTAATATTGGTGAATCCCACATTTTATTGTAACCACAAAAATATAAATGTCACATGAGTAGGTGTTAATGTGATGATGTTATTTGATAATAGTGTTCTTGTAATTATATTGTAGTATAACAACTTTCCCTTCAATCACAAATTATGATATCCAAACATACATGGGGTGGTAAAGTTCAACTTTCCCAAGCCAACCAAACAAGCATGGGGTGGGAAAGTTATACTTTTCTACAACTTTTCCATTCTTGTCATTCACCCCAACAACATGTGGGACCCATGTGTCATACAATCCCACCCCAGACTCCCCTCTAAACAAACGGGGCCTAAAATCAAAATTTTGTTGGTATATGTGGGTTTTGGTTAATTGATTGATGGGATTGATACCATGCTGCATGGTCCTTGCATTAGTGTATGCAAGAAACCCAAGAGATGTAGGATTATTCACTTCACAATGGGTAGAGTGGTCATTGCTCTCTTCCTATGTTTGGCACAGGCATCACATAACCTGACAACATTATATTTTTAATTGATTAATCACAGTTTAACAATCTTTTTATTGAACTGGTTAGCATTAGGAGTTTGTATTTTTATGATGAGGTTGACTTCGGACGAACACGGATGGATGTGTGGTAGAGGGTCAGTTCAGCATGAAATATACATTAAAGTGACCACAAAAATGCTACGTCCAACATGTAAGGATTTAATGGCATACTTCTAATTTTGTGGTCAATTTGAATTCAACAAATTAAAATATGGATGGCAATTTTCATAGCCAAACAGGGCGAAAAAAAAAAATGTATGGATGGCAAAAAGTAGGGTTAAGAGAGAGAGAGAGAGGTGTTAATTGGTTTAATGAGCTTATCCACATCCTCTAAATAAAATACACCTAAGCTTTTATGCAGGTAAAAGGACGAGTGTGACAGTGAAATAAACCCTTCAAGCTTTGGCCTCCTATTTCATTTAATTCTAAGCCAAGAAATACTTGCTTGTTATTTTTTACTTTTAGCAAAATTTGGGTATTACGTAACGTCGTGAAAAAAAAAAGTTTGGGTGTTGCTGTCGCCTGTTGGCATTAATATTTGAAGTCATTTCTTCCTCACTTAACTACTTTTTTTGAGTCCATTCTTTACAACGGAAATACCTTTGGCATACGAAACTCACAAGTGGCAATATATATCCAAGTATAGTGGGAAAAAATATGTGATGATGGACATTTGTCGCTTTTATATATGGGATTTTCTTATTAACACCCTTTATATATGGAATACGGTTTTTTGTTGGGTGTGGCCTTTGCATCAACACTCTCAATTAATGAGAGTGCGAAGGATGTGATAGTCATTTTGCACCCCCTATCTTTAGGCAGAGGGGTTTGCTCATGAATAGAGCTATGCTCATAATATACATATTCAAATAAATGGGTCTTGGTGTCTTTTAAGAGTTGATGTCTTTTACATGGTTATTTATTTTTAGAGTTCACATGGGGTAATATCATAAATTGTATCTTTCTTGTTTTCACTTTAAATTATTAGGGATGGAGGTAATTTAGGTTAAGGGGAATTCTTTGTAACAAAGAGGAGAGAGGAAGATAGCTTATAACCTATTATCTATCCTTAGTGAAATTGCTTTCATCTATTTGTGATTGTTTGATTGCTTTTCTTTCTGTTACTTGTGTTTTTTTGTATCATAGATAGGTTTCAGTTTCAACATAGCCTACTTAGCTTTCTTCACAAATGTTAAAAAAAAAACCAATACCAAGAATGAACAACATCATCTAACTATTTACAACAAGAATATGCATATAAAAAGAAGGGGGAGATATCTATGAACGACCCACATATATTGGCATATCTCACATCAAGCCAATGGGCCAACATAATTATCAAGGAGAGAGTGTGAGAGGGGCCGTACAACAGGCAATGAGTACTTCTCTTACCAAAAAAGAAAAACTTAGGAAGAGTTTCTTAGTCTCTAAATTCCTTTATCTTATTGATTTTATTATTTGTTACATAAGTTTCAAAGAGAACATAAATTAAGGAAGAAGAAAACATCATACAAATGATACCATTCATCAAATCTATTTTTATTTTTGGTGTTAGTACAAGGGCCACTAATTCAAGCATAACCCATATAGGGTGTAGGCAATAGACCCATAAAGCAATTAGCAAGGGGTCTCATAGAGCTACACTTATTTTAATACTACGGCTAACTTTACCATTTTCAAGAAGGTGGGGGTTGAACCGTTGACCTGCCCTAGACTTAGGGTAGAGTATCACTTGCCTCGCAGCCTATCAATGACCTAGAAGTTAAACTTTGCCAAACTTTTTAATTGTCGTTAAATCATAATAAGGACTTTTTTTAATTGAGTTTAAATCATAGAAAAGATTAATATCATATTGTGTTTCATCACATAGAATTTTTTTCTTTTAATTAACTACAATTTCTTTTATTTGATTGGTCAGTCAAACAATATCTCCACTTAGCATATTTTTCTTTTAACATTATGCCAATATTTAACCTTTTTGATTTTTTTTTTTTTCCCCTCAAGGTTAACTGATGGATTTATGCTATGTTTTTATGGCTAGATGGATTTTCTTTGCGTCTTTACATGAGATCCAACCCTTTGGAAGCTTTCTCATAATTATCGCTAGGCTAATGTAGTCACTGGTCTTTCTAGCTTTTTTTTTTTTTTTTTTTTTTTTTTTGCCACCTTATTTTGTGGGACATGAGTTCATCATGAGGGATGCTTTGGGCTTTTGTTTCTTTATAACAAGTTATCTTGTTGATACTGAAGATCAGCAACCTATTATAGTGAGATTTTTCATTTTTTTTTTTTTGGATGATTATATTGCATCTGGGTAAGTGGTTATGCCTGAGACATTCCTATAATCCCATTTTCCTCTTTTTCATTACATTTTTACTAACATCTCGTGGGAAAAAAAAATACCTTAAAATAGTTTCCTCAATTGTTGGGTACTCCAGATATAATTTACCCTTTTAATCAACATTGTTTCACTCTGATGTCTCTGCCTATCACTCCCTATTGGATATACTGATTGGCCTATGAGGTCCCTCCGCCTGTAATTATTGTTAGGTTAGTAAAACTCATAAAATATTTTTATTCTATAAATTCTGTTAAACTACATTGCTATTGTATCACAACCTAGAAATCCCTCATACCAATGCCTAACCAAGCAAGAAAGTAGGATTTTCTTGTAAGACAATTTGTGTGATGCAACTTTTCAAATTTGTCTCTCAGATGTCTTTCTTTTCGCTGGAAAGTAAATGTCCTCTCCAACTTTTTTGAGATTAGTTTTTCTTTCCCAATCTTCCCACGAAAGCAACCAAAAGCAATTAAGTTTAATTCCTATAATAAGGGGAAATTCTTTTCCTAAGAATACTAAATAGGTGCTATTGATCTGAATTTTTATAAGTCTTTATTTGGATTTTATTCCCAAACATTGCTGGGAAGGGAAGGGGTATGTAGTAGCCCATCCGCTTAAAAGGGAAAAATGAACAGGTGATTCAGAAAAAAAAGTAATAGAAAATAAAATTCGGGATTGAGAATTGATATGCTGCTCCAGCATGGGATCAAACAGTGGAGGTGCCAAGCATCCAACCACGGGAGGGAGGATGGTCTTTTTAACAGCCCTGGTGTCTGGTGTAGGGAGCATGGCCAGGGTCATTGATACTTTTTAACAGATTAAACACAAAGTATATTATAAGGAGTATAGTATTGGATTTTTTTTTTTTGGTAATAAAGAAGAATATTAGAATTTTAAAGCTTCTTCAATGATTAAAATACAAAGTTTAGACAAATTAACGAACAATCACTTGAGCTCATTCATTCATTTATTTGGATCTTGAGAATTTAAAAACATATATATATATATATATATATCTTCAACCAGCAAGAAAAACTTTGATACTATGAAATCTCTATGAAGCTATTTGAATTCCATTTTGAAGGAACAATTAATTGACCCATCAGTGAGGCCGGAATGGCATACCATTAATTCACCCCGTCCCCATATATAAAATTAAGGAAAAATTAACATTAATTGGAGTCTGATCAGGATGTGTTATACATGTGTTGCTTCATTTCCTGCTTGCTGCACATCATGATAATGATGATTCTTCTTCTTCTACTGCTACTTGGGCCTTTGTCACAGCACTATCTTTTGCCTCTTTGCTCTTACCCCATAAGAGAACGTAGAGGCCAACAATTACAAGAATAGATCCCAATATGCTGTCCAAGCCAATGGATGCATGAGGTTAGTTACAAAATATACAATAATTAATTAACCTTATAATATAATTGACAATTAAGGTCTCAGATAAATCAAATTAAAGGCCATATATATCAATCCTCACCTTCCTATATGAAGTTGTTCATGTAGGATGGTAACATCAAACATAGCTACGATGATCTGAATGAGTGGACTAAATGCTGCAGTGAAGAGGGGACCCCTTTTCTTGACACACCATGCCATGCCCACAAAGCATAAGCCTGATCCCATCATTCCCTGCACCCCTCCAGATTAAATTAAAGCCTCAATATAACCCTTTAAGCAACTTGAAATTATAATAAAGTACACAATGATGTGATCACAGACATTCTAATTAGATTACTAATAACAAAAATATTTCTTTTGAAATCCAAGGAGGTAATCAGTTGGCAAGGATCAACCCTTTAACAATCAAAGATCATGCATTCCTCTTTTCTTGAGGTTTACCTATACTCCGAAAAGCATTCCAAAGGCAGGTGTGTGAACTTTGAAAAACCACCCCCCCCCCTTACATCCCATCTATCTATACAGTAATTAGTATTAGCAGTAGTAGTTGTAGTTTGAATAAGTGGGCCTATTGGCCCTTCGTCTGGGACTTTGTTTAGCCCCTCAATGGTTTTTATACTCATGTATATGTATGGCTATATATAGTGACACTTGTACATTGCACCTTGCACCAAAAATAAATAAATAAATAAATAATTGCACACACCATAATCTGATCCTACAAGAATAACAATAGGTAGCATGCATGCCCTTATCCCTTGTGATCAGTTGTGTGAGATGAGCATATAATTAATAAAAACATTGCATCACAATACAAACAAATAATTTTTTTTAATATATATAGCTAGGTGATATACAACTTAACTTAGGCGTATACAGAATTATTATTCACAAGGTTCCGAAAAATAAGGGTGTGAAGGAGGGGGGGAGGGGAAGAAAATTAATAGTATGAAATTAGTTGAGTCATTAATTTAAATGAGTAGTACTGGGAAATTAAGGGGGGGGAGAGTGTGGTAACTGATGATCTCACATATGCATATGAAAGAGGCATGCAAATAATTAATTATTGGGCTCCCCCAGGTCCCCAAACCAAATGAAATTTGAAAGGGAAATTAAGGTGGTAGTGTGCAGGGTTCTTTCGTAGAGTTTTGTACGTATAAGCCAGTCATATATATACTTAGTTGGAAGTGGCGTATGTACGTATATATACATAGTACTGTAACATTTTTTTTTTTATGTTTTTTGGATTGCTAGATGCTCTTAACATTTCTTATTCTAAACTCTAAAGTTGCTTTTCATCAGAACTTGAAAATTATAGCCTTTTTCTTTTATCTCCCCAAAATTTTCTCTTCTAGTTTCTTCTTATTATTTAATTAGCAGCGCGAGGACTGCCCTCAAGTTCAGATTAGATGATGGTCAGACGATAGCCTCATCTATCTATCTGTTCTTAATTAAAGCGCTCAATTGTCCAGCCTTTCTGATGATTATGAGTAGTAGGATGCTATATAGTTATTAGTACTTACAGCATATAAGACAGTCAAGATCTGAGTTTTGCCTTTGAGGATCCACATGGACAGGTCCCTGCGAATAAGGAAACTCAGCAGAGCAGATTGAAGGGCACTGAAGAACAACATGATTGCTGTGCTAGAATACTGGCATGGGTATTGCTTAGCAATCTTGGCTTGGATAAGGAACCACGATGACCAGGAGATGCTCCCAGCAACCAAAGCTAATGAACCCATCGTCCATTTCTCTCCGCCCACCCTCTTATTATTCTTATTTGGAATAAGTGGTGGTGAACTGGAGGAGGTGGAAGAGGACCACCCCACCTGATGGTTGGTCGTCGACGTCATGGGGTTGCGGTTGGTCAATGGAGTTCCTTTGTAGAGTGTGAGCAACATGGCACCACCAACACACACCACTGTACCCAACACCTTTGCTTTCCCGCTCTTACTCTTCAAGTTCACCCTCTCTAACCTGATCCATTCCCATGCAGCAGTGTTACTACGATCTTTATCAGAAATTTAATTATAGGGATATGGATATAAATTAATTAAGAAGTAAATGGATCCGCACTTGAATGGTAGAGCCAGTAAGAATGTGATGGCAGGCACCATGTTAATGAAGGCACAGGCGAAGGTTGCAGAAGTGAATTCAATCCCGTAAAGGAAGAGGTTTTGTGTGATGGTTGCCCTGAAACCAAAAAAACATAAAAGCAAAGGTAGAGAATATATATAGATTAATTTGAGTTGATTAGTATATATAAAAGCAAAATTGTCGACATTACTAATTAATAGGGTATAACAGAACAAACCCGACTATTGCACTGAAGAAAAGGCGACATAAGGTGGGAGCTGTGAGTTTTGGTCTGGTTTTCCTGCAAAAAAAAAAAAAAAAAATCAATTAAAGGAGTAATTAAAGATTTTTATTAATTATACAGAGATAATTATAGGGATGGATGGTTACATACATACATACATACCTTTCCCAAAAATAGGCAATGGGGGCTAAGAAAACTGTGGAGATTGACTGGCGGTAGGTGACCAGAACCAGGTGGTTCATTCCCTCCTGAAGCACCTTCTTGAGAAGCAAATTTACTACGGCTAAGGCGATATCTATGCCCAACATTACCAACACTGGCTTCCATTCCTCACACAACTTCTTCTGATCATCAGCCATCATCGGTATATATATCCCTATCCCTATCCCTATCCCTATCCCTGCCTGCAGCCCTCTGATCTCAAACTGATCTCAAACTATATATATATATCTAATACCTCTACTTAATATTAATATATGTGTGTGTGTGTGTGTCCTGAAGTGAATCAAACCTTCTCTAGCTATATATATATATATATATATATATGACAATATCACGTACAGCTGAGGTGCTTGAGGCAAACCTAAGGACAGAGAGATGAAGAGACAGATATATAGAGGATGAGATAGATAGATGACCAGATATTCAGATGTCGCCGCCTTAATTCTCTCAATTGGGGCTAGGATTTGGGAGCTACTTTGTGTGTACTTGCGGACGCTGCTTCTTATGTATAATAACAGTACACTACAGCTAGCCCGGTCAGTAGAATAGAAGTGGGGGATCGATGGATATGACACAATATGTCTCTACTTTGTAGCAATATGGTCTCATCCAGAATAAGTAGGCATAAAGCAAACCCTTTAATTTGAAAAATTAAAAAGAAAATAACAAAATCTAGGTCTTTTTAAGAGAAGCAAATTGCATGATCTTCACTTTAAGTATCAACTTGGGGAATTCTTTATGTATATTAGCCTGTCATCGTCTTTTTCTTTTCACTCCCTTTTAAGCACTGGATCCCTCTTCCACATGTAATTAATGTCAATAGGATTATTCCTCACAATTGTATATTTCGTTCAAACTTAAAACCAACGGTTGGCAATGGTAGGGAATCAGCACTGCATGCATGGCATAGTACATGATCAGTTGTTGGTCAGAGTCCCCCCCCCCGGTCTAACCAACCCAAGAGGTTCAATACTACCATACGGTTGTGTACTTAATTTCACAGCCCACACGCACCGCCTCCTAGTGATGATATCATCGAATGATTTCATAATCCTCCCAATTAAGTACCCTGTCTTTCATGAGCACATGTAGGAACTGTATTCCAAACAGAAAACTCTCCCCCAAATATATATATATATATATATTAATTAGTGGACTATTCAAGTACTGTAATTCCGAGATGAGATGGGATGGGATGGGATGGGATGAAATGAGATTCGCCATGAGCTCTATTACATCCGATTACAACAGCCACAGCCACTCATTATTAATGCAACGTGGGTAGTGTTCTTCATGTGGCTGGCTGATCTACTCTTTCGATCAATAGAGAGGTGACAGAAAGAGAGAGATATAAGACCATACTAAATCGATGGATGGATCCCCTTCCCTTTCTTTAATTCTTTCTGTCACTCTATGCCCATATGTACAGTTTGATGGAGCTAGCACATGCAGAATTTAAGGGGCTCGATATATCAATGGATAAGCAATTGATCAGCAGCAACTACATGCAGCAGGCAAAGCTGGCCCCATACGTATGCATGTAGCTCCTTCCTGTCCTTTCCTTTCCCTTCTATTCCCTTCCCTTCCCTTTTGGTTTTGTTTGGCATAGAATTGTCCAATTACGAAAGGAAGTGGACCAGGTAAGGTGTATGGGAATTGGATTTTGGAAATGAATGAGAACAATGTGTCAAATCAGAAATTATTTAAGTCATCATATACAGTACAACGCACGATAGTATATATGATTATCCGATGATCATCGTGATGCTTATCCTACACTGCACTTCGCATCCGCTGCAATATTGCAGTGTGCATTCAGCTTCAACCCCTTAGGTGTGTGCCCGGCTGGAAAAATGCTCACTGCAATGTTGCAGAGGCTACAGAGGATGTGATCTATCAAACTAACTTCTTCCTTCCCTCCTTAATTAATCGGTGTAGACTGTACTGTTACAACTTACTGTAAAAGAAATCCTTGACACTTACAACAATGCATTCACATCACCGGCAGGGCAGTCGATCGGTAACTCTTAATTTGGGTTTTAGAAAAGATTCGGCTTCTTCCGCTCATCTTCACCGACCAGATTCCTGTTCTTTGGTATATATGTTATACTTTTGTCGGAGATCGAATGACACCCATCTTTTATAACTCATCTAGACTCGAGAGAGAGAGAGAGAGAGAGAGAGAGAGAGAGATCTTACTTTAGTTTAGTTTATACCGTATTCGACCCAGATGATAATCGATATTCGATGGTTATCTCCATAAAAGTAACCCAACCAGGACATCTCTGCTGATCACCCTGATGATTTGGTATTTGGCATCTTTTTCTTTCTTTTTTTTTTCAAATGTGAAACTCGGATTTGACTGGGTTGAAGTATTGTAGAAAGATAAACAGTAGGACCTACTTGTGCACCGAATTTGAGCTTTACTGCATGAACTGCCACCTGATAGATATTATGTTTACCGTAGCAGAGAGAATGCAGAACGGTCATTCTGCTTCTGCTCACTTTCTTAATTAGAGAGATTAGCATTTAAAAGGATGCTAACTAACGATGGAGCCGACACATGTAGATGAAAACTTTGCCCATATCTCTTCTAGCTAGTACTACTGACAGGGAGGCTTACTCGCTCGCTCGCTCCTCATCCTTGCCCATTAGAATTTATTTTTTCCTTTGTCCCAAAAAAATGCCCAAAAGACTTTGCCTCACTTGCAAGCAAGGATTAAAGTATCGGTATCGATCGTTGTATCGGTCGGTCAAAATTAAGATACATATCAAAAGGTATCGTATCGTATCGGAGATACACTAAGATACGCTAAAGATACACACATAAATAGATAGGAAACATTTTTTAAACACTTTTGCATAAAGAATTTGTTAAAAAAAACTATTGACAACATGTATTATGCATAAACACTAAATTGAGGGTATCGTACTAAGAATTCAAGGTCTGTAGTTGTCCCATAAATGTAAAATCCTTGTTCCCAACCTTGATTTCCACTTTAGTTAAAGAGAAATATGGCTGACATCAACTTTTGAACAAAAACCCTTCAAAAAATCATTTTTTCTGAAAAATTACCCATATTGGCCATTATATGACCGTAGCGCCGATACGTATCGATACTCACCGATACGTACCGATATATNGAGAGTGAGAGACTCAATCTTATTATCCTATCTTCTTCTATTTTCTAGTTTATTTTTTCCGAATCACTTTTGTGACTGAGATCTGGTGCAACCCAGAACCATTCAAGGGTGTAATTTTGAGGCTAAATCAATGACAGAATGATGGCAAGGTGCTGCTGAGTTGCTGCTTCAGTTACTGATTTAAATTCCTGAACAGCAGCACCATTGATTTGATTTCCTTAGAGGGGATTTCTGCAAATCCTAAGGATCCTGACTGGGGTTAGGTCATTAGGGACCCAAGATTTCATTATTGCAGGCTCACTCAGTAGGCTCATGAAGTGTGACTGTAATGTTGGGCGTATTTTAATCCCTACTGGTGGAAGACCACAGAGACTGTAATTCAAAATCCAAAGCCCTAGCTTATTAAAATTATAAAAGATTAATCAATTAATGAAATCTACAATAAAAATTGTGTGCTAATTTGGATTATGCGTCACATTTTATTAAAAGGCTCATAATGTGGTAAGAGTCCCACTTTTGCAGGGCCTTGGGAGGGTGGATTAGAGATGGTCCTAACCTTCAGGAATTCTTCACAAAGTGGCCACTTTGAGACTTGAGCAACACATCTTGTTGGCACACCAAAGTTCTGACCATCTCACCAAGTGGCAGTCCCATGTTTAACATAAAAAAGGGCATGCACGAGGCTTCTGCCACTGTGGGGTCTGGGGAGGTTCATAATGTACGCAGCCTTAACCCCAGCTTCCCGGGGAGGCTGTTTCCCGACTTATTGATATAATGTCTGAGGAGGCGACACTTCAACCATACCGAGTTCAACACGCTTGCCTCAATCTTGTTTAGCTCGAGGAGCTGGGTAGGGTTGGCTTTTCTAAATGCCAGAAAAGTGAGCTCAGGCTTGGCTCACTGACTGCTCTATATGAATTGCACAATACTTTATTGGATATTTTATTTGGAAATGGTAATTAGCTTGCTGTCGCTCACCCTGTAGTTATCCTTCTATGCTGCTTCCAATGTAATTGCCATGAAAAATTTGCCCAGACTTTTGAAATGGAACTACCAATTTAAAATTTTTTTTTTTCTTTCTGGTTTTCCAGGATTTTCTGATTGAAATAGTACTATGAGCCTGTATTTGTTCCATACATATTTTCATGTATCTTATTCACATTTGAAATCCATTTACTAACAATTTGCAATACAGTTCTAAATGTTAGTTTTATCAGCCTTCTTACTTGTTCCAGATAATGGAGATCCTGAAATTGGTTGGAAGAGAATTGAATGGAGAAATGGTTAAACCATTTTAATCAGCTCGTCTATGAGGTAAGAGATATTCATCATATCATTTGTGATTCGATCCATCATATGACTATAGATTGGGAATGGATTTGGGTGCAGCAATCATTTTCTCTTATACGTGATTCTTAAGTTTTCAAGGTCCTATGGAAACTCCCCCCAACACACACACACCTCACCCGAAAAAAAAAGAAAAGAAAACAAAAGAAAAAATCGGGAAAATTTGTCTTTGGATTCCTTGCAATGCTCATATTAGGTGTACCAAGTCCTTGGTCAAATAACAGAGTGATGCAGATTCATCACCAAACTGGGCTTGTTTGGTTAGGAATAAGTCAGGGTTGGGTTATATACATGTTGGGCTTTCTGTCTATGGGGTTTTATTGTAATAGGCCACTTATATGGGCCTGAATTATGGGCATTATGGTTGCATACAGGATTAGCTAGTTTGTTTCCATACCTAGTTTTATTTCATTGCTTTTATGTCTTTGTTTAAGTCATTTTAAGTGATTTCTAATTATCATGTGTTAATTGTAGTTGGCCAAAATTAATTGTTATTCTTGGCCAAATTCTTGGCCAAATAGAAGAGTCGGCTAAGGAAGTCTCTGTAATCCATTAGGACTTTGTGTTTGTAAGCCAAGTTAGAGTCGGCTGGGGTTTCCTACCTCAACTCTAACTTCTGCCTTTAAGTTTCAATATAACGGATTGAAGGGCTCATTACCCTCCCACAATTTTTAAGAACAAGAAGCTGTTACTGCTGCTGCCAATAATCTTCTTGTTTTGTAAGAGTTTCCTTGTGTGATCAAGGTGAAGGAGTCGGTGTTCAATCCAATTGATGTCTTGTGGTGTGAAGCCTGGACAGTTCTCTTATTACTATCCTCCATTACTACTACTGGTTCTTCTCTTTGTCATCAATCATTCTCTTGATTTTGCTCATAACAAGAAAGTATCGTTCTTGAAGATTCTTCCATAAATTTCCAGATTTTGAAAGGTTGTATGTTTCATGTTTTTTCGGATTAAGCAATAAAGGCATCCGATTGATCTGAAATTTGGAATATAGACTTATCTACCCTAAATTGGGATTCCATTCAAATTTGGGCCAATTCCCACGGATGGATTTGGATATATTTCCATATTTTCAAGTCTGCCCTTGCCTCTTTATACCTAAATTGGTTCTGTGCTGCTGCCCCTGTTTGGCCACTGATTTCACAGCTGATTTGTGATTTAGTCGCGTCCCTACTTTTAGATATCGGTTGGCATATTGTTCTTAATATCTGAGACCTAATTTTGATCTTCGGGAATTACCTTTGTACCCCCAATCTGTTACTGTTTATTAATCTTCTAGGCACTACATGATAACACTTCTGTTTCTTTATTTCTATGTTTTTTCTGTTCCCAGGAATAGAAATCTGTTTGTCACCGCTGGTTCATTCTTTTGTTCCTGGGAATGAACTAGGACAAAAAAAGTTGCTGTGAAATAGAAAAAAGAGAAGCTTTAATTTGGAACTAATTTGTTCCGGAATCAAAGAGGAGAAAGAGAGGGGGGGTGTGGGGGTGTAGGGGTGGTGTTTCTCTTTAATGAGCACATGGTTAATTTGATGGGAAAAACAGTAATTTCATGTTAAAAATAAAACAGCACCTTCAATGCAACTTCAACCACCACCTTGCCCTCCACCAAGTCTTTGGGTATTCAGTGACATTTTTGCAAATTTATAGAAGTTCCAGAAACAGAAATTACTGGGCATAACAATCACATTTTTGTTTCTTTTTTGATCCAGAAATAGAAATTATTATGCATTACCAAATGCTTTTTTTTGCATTAGAATTATGAGTTACTCAAGTTGACAGTCTAGCTGGGATACGGACTGGAAGAGCTTTTCAGGTGCACATGGTGGCGTATTTTTGGTGCAAGTGTATGTCATATGTTTCTTTTTGTTAAGCCAAGGAAATTGGTTTTGATGGATGCTTTGTCTCTGAAAATATGCATATGCATCCAATTCATGCTAGTTTAGTGTATTTTTGTTCCTTTGTATATTGGTCAAAATGTATATTTCTTAGTTGCAGTGTCTGTAATAAGAGAGTAATTACATTTGGAGACCCGAAGTCTTAACCATTGACTAAACATGCCTTCTTATCATACTTGTTTGGCGGTTCATTAGAAGCACCGAATTGCCGTGGGATCATCTCCACTATAACGGCCTCAAACTGTTACATGCTTCATACAAAACATGGTGATCACAAGTTATGGAGATTAGAGAGATTTCACCAATTGCTTGTAACACCACAGAAGGTTCTATAGGGAAACTCAGGGATGAATGTGGACTGACCCACTGGATCCTTTCCATTGTTACTGCTTACTGGTTGGTCCCCTGGGACTACTTATTCCTCAAAGAAATCTTCTTTGTATCTGAAAATGTAATCAATTAATTTAACTAATTAAATTGGGTTTGATAGAAATACATCGAAATATCCAACAGAAGGATCAACGGTCAATTTTACCGGTTTGACGATAAAACCAAGATTTCAAATTTACCAATATAAAAAAATGGATTTTCTTGAGAATTTTAAAATGAAATTTATACCAATACATTAAATTTTCAGCATGGTTTTAAGTATCTCCGATACCGATACGATACCCTCCGATATGTATCTTAAATTTAGTCGGTCGATACGATACACACCGATACGATACATTGAATTTTTTAAATCATTTCGTATTGATATATATCCTACAATACATATCGATATGTATCAATACACCACTAATACACATCGATACGATACGACATGCCTCGATACGACTATGAAAAATATAAAATTGAGGTAAAATGTACGTTTCGGTATGTATTGATACGTATCGGTGAGTATCGATATGTATCGATCGGTACGTATCGGTATATATCAGCACGTATCGGTGAGTATCGATATATATATATCGGTACGTATCGGTGAGTATCGATACGTATCGGTGCTACGGTCATATAATGGCCAATATGGGTAATTTTTTAGAAAAAAACGATTTTTTGAAGGGTTTTTGTTCCAAAGTTGTTGTCAGCCATATTTTTCCCTAACTAAAGTGGAAATCAAGGTTGAAAACAAGAATTTTACATTTATGGGACAACTACAGACCTTGAATTCTTAGTACGATACCCTCAATTTAGTGTTTATGCATAATACATGTTATCAATAGCTTTTTTTAACAAATTCTTTATGCAAAAGTGTTTAAAAAAATGTTTTCTATCCATTTATATGTGTATCTTTAGCGTATCTTAGTGTATCTCCGATACAATACGATACCCTCCGATACGTATCTTAATTTTGGCCGATCGATACGACGACCGATACCGATACTTTAATCCTTGGAAGATGGACACTTTTTTAGGAAAAACTAAAGCTTTGTTTGGTTGCAAAAGGGGAATGCAAAATTTTGAGATAAAGTGAAATTTTTTTCTTAATGTTTGATTGCAAGGGAAATATATTTTACATGTGAACAAAATTTCATTTATATATTAAAATTTCCCTTTTTATTTCTTGACCAAAATAAGAAGAAAAAATAAAACCCATGGAGCCAATGATGGCCGATTCCAATGGCCGTAGGTATCCTTGTTGTGCGGTGGTGAAGAACAATGGGGTTTTACTTAAGACAGAGTATGGAGACATGAACTACGGTCACGATATCACTTCACTTCACTTCTATTCCAACAAACAACTCCAAAAGGGGGAAAATTTTTCCTTCCCTTCCCTTCTCCCTTTTCCCTTGCAACCAAACGAAGCCTAAACAAGAAAAAATAATATGATCCACACACACCCCAAAAGAAACCGCTTCCTACATAAAAATTTTAACCTAAAGTTTGACAAGACATATGGCACTAACGGCACCATCCATAGATTCCAAAGTGGACATGCTGTCCACTAAACCTCTCCCAACAAAAAATTACATCAAAAAGTGAATTAACAGAATGAAACACAGTATAGTTTGCCTGCTATTGGCAATCTGTCCCGTACCCTAGAGATCAAGCACTGGCCTTAGTACTAACTTTATTTCCCAACCCCCCACAATGTTCTTAGAGCAGAGCAATGACAAAGGTCTTAAAGAGCCCATTCTTTCGAAGACAGCAGGGGAATTTTCGACCTAAATCGGTACAGCAACCAGACATGAGCACACCAGGTCACTGAAAGCATCAGGTGAAGGTTAGCCAATGAAACACCCGCCTCACATTTTGTCAATTCATTCCATTTTAAATCCAATGGAGAGGAAAGCATCTAAAAAGGAGAGAAAATTTTCGAAAAGTAGATTACAAAACTTGAAGCTAACAGCTGCCTAGATGACAAAATTGAATGGCAAAATATGGCTTTGCCCCATTATGATCAAGTTTTGATGGCTTCAGTTTTATTCTTCCTTCTTGGGACTCTGTAGTGTGAAAACTGCTGCAGATGGAATGGTGTCAGGATCGTTGACATTCAAAGCATCAGCTGCAGGGCTCTCCTCTCTAGCTTGTGCAGAAGGAAAATCACCTTTGCTGTTTTCTGGAGACCCGGAATGCGAGATCTGCTGCAGCCCACCATCAGAACCATTTCCCAGCAGGCTTTTGTAGATTGACATAGCTTGAGCCATCATGCTAGCAGGATTGGCAGCAGTGCTTGGAAGCAACATAGTTGTGCCCTGTATGCAGACAATACGACCTCAACTAAAAGAACTCAGTAATATATCAAATGTTTCAAATATTCAATGTCTTGCAAATTCATTATTCACCTCTTTGGCAATGTTACTGAAGGCTTGGATATATTGCTCTGCAATTCTCAAGCTTGCTGCCTGCCAAAAAGCCCAGGACACCCTTAACATTCAATGTTAGTTGGAAATAAGATCCATATAAAAGAACATGATATTGCAGTTCTCCAGTCTTAGCATACAGGCTAGAGTCCACAACACAAGATTGAAAACCCCAAAATTGTCAACCAAAGCAATGCCATTTGGTTTCGTACAATATCTTGAGTAGCAGTAAGCAAGCAAGCAAGCAAGCAACACCTAAAAAAAATTTATATATCATGGGAAAGTGAGAGAATCACATAAATAATCTAATACGTAAATATGAAAAGGTATGACAATTTTGCAGAAGAGGGTGAATGATAGCAAATATAGAGTACGCATGAATGGGAGAAGAAGAGAAATGATGTTCAAGGAAGAAAGGGGATTAGTTTTTGGAAGGGGATTCCTAAGACCATAATTTCACGGTGTCTAGACGACCCAAGGCATTTGGGCCTGGACGCAAGGTGTCACCAACTAGGCAACCAAGGCAACTGAGGCACCCACCTAGATGACCAAGGTGCCTGTACTCCCAGGCGTCACCTTGACAACTATGCCTAAGACAGCACTTTTAACGATTTATTCTTTAAGTTACTCACAGTTTAGAGCCCAAATAGTTTGACACAAAGACACCTCATTTTTTCTCCTCCCTATTAGCTATAACCCCTTGTCATTTTAACAATGTAAAAGAATCAGCTCATTTGAAATGAAAGCAACTTGATAGCTCAATAGAGTTGCTAAGCACCCAGTAACTGCTCAAGTAAGCCTCATCCCAATTAAATGGGGTAAGCTACGTTACACAGATCCTATTTTCCCGTTAACTCTATTCAAACCCATATTTTTTGTCAAACCTAATCCACACGTCTTTTCTCACTTCCCCCGAAGTCATTCGAGGCCTACCCCTTCTTTTTTAGCTCCTCTGATAATAATCATATTACTCGTCCTAACTGGTACATCCAAAGAACTTCATTGTACATGACCATGCCACTGCAAACAACTTTCTCTCAATTTATTCTCATACAAGAGCTATTCCCTAGTTACTCTACCCAACTGCCATTTAAACAAATGATCGATATTGAATGGAAATGAGTGGCAACATATTTTAATTTGTAACCCTGAACCTTATTAAATAATGTAAAGGCAAATACAACAACAACCATAAACTTATCCAACTAAACGGGATCGGCTACATGAATCCACTATGTTTAGCAAAGTAATAGAAAAAACAAAAAATAAGCACAACAAGGAAGTAGAAGACGGTATAAGAAATAAGACTTGGCAGTAGATAAAACAGCCTCCCAGGAACATCCCCTACAAGGGATCGGCTCTATGGGTCCTTGTCCTCCACAAAATTCTATCTACGATCACACTAGAATCCAGCCCTACCATTTGCGTATTATTTTTTACCACTTTGTCAATAGTCATTTTAGGTCTCCGCCTACCTCTTCTGGAACCCTCTATAAGAATCTAGTCACTTTTCCTAACTAGAGCATCCATACGTCTTTGTTGAACATGACATACCGCCTCAAACGGCTCTGGCAAACCTTGTCCTCTTATCCCTACTACTCTTTCCGCACATCCCATGTAACATCATCATCTCTGCTACACCCATCTTATTCAAAATACTCTTTTTGACTGCCCAACACTCTGTCCCATAAGTCATAGCTGGTCGTATTGCTGTCCTATAAAATTTTCCCTTGAGTTTAACCGGCATACATTTGTCACATAACACTCCCGACGCATTTCTCCACTTCATCTAGCCTACTTTAATTCTGCGGGACACATCATCCTCTAAATCCCCTTCTTTGCTAATGATTGATCCCAAGTATTTAAAACAGTCATTATGTGGTAGCTCCCGGTTTGTAAGATTCACCACCTCATTACCTCTTCTAGCCCGACCGAAGGGACAAACCATGTATGTTGTCTTTGTTCTACTTATCATAAAACCTCTTGATTCTAAGTTTGATCTCCATAGCTCCAATTTAGTGTTAATAGTTTCCACCATCTCATTTATTAGAATAATATCATCAGTGAATAACTACTCCACGGGACCTGATTTAGGATGTGTTTGGTTAACTCATCCATTATGAGTGCGAAAAAATAAGGGCATAGGGCAAATCCTTGGTGTAATCCAATTGTAATTGGGAATTCACTACTTTGGCCTTCTGTCGTTTTAACACTCGTCACCACTCCCCCATACATGTCCTTAATTATATCCACCAAGATATTGGAGCCCCTTCGCTTCCATAAGACATGCCAAATGTAAAGGCAGATCTGTTAAATTGAACTCTGAACATCTAGCCTCTCAAGATGGTATGCTTGCTCGATGAAGGAGGTCAGATACGAGCAGTTTATTCATTGTCTTTGACTGATAATAATAGGACTATTTAGTAAGCAGAACTGATCTTCCTAAGCTAAAAGTTGAGCCTAGTTCGCTGTTTAGGTCAGGATCCTTTTCTGTTTTGTAATTTGCTTGCTTTATTTCTTTCTTAACAAAATGTGATTAGCAAAAATAAAATAAAATTATTTTAACAAATGGGAATATGCTTGCATCACATGAAACCCAAATCCCTTTCAATCAATCTCCCACTTCTTGGCCATTAGGATTTAGGACTAATGATTTGGCAAGTATCATTGCATAGATAGAGGAGCCCACTTCAAAGTTAAATTTTTGTGGCCTACCTCAATCATGTGGCCCATAATGTACGGGGCTTTATTCTTGGTTTTCCAATAACCTCTGTTTTTTAAGTCCACAATAAAGATATATGGACACGTCAGATTTGTCTGAAATTTGATTCAAGGCTAGATCATGAAATAGGTAGCATGTTCACCAAATTTAGGGACAAATAGTTATACTGGCCTAAAGATAGGGGTTCAGAGTCATGGTGTGACAGACCCCCAAACCCTTTACAAGTTGATCAAGAGAAATGGGAATCAACAACATTAATAGATGGTTGTGCAACAATAATCTCAAACTTAGAAAGCATTAAAACGTCCAATTAATAACAACTAAGATATTTCTATTAGCATTTAGCAATTAGTTAAGCCACAGGAACAGGGAGTATATGACCTCAACACCTCCATTCGATTTGATAGCATCTGACAGCAAGTATATCCCTTTTGCAGTTGCTTGTGCTCTAGCAAGGATGGCTTCCGCTTCTCCTGATAGATTGACATAAGATTGCTCAGGAAGAATGAAGTACCTCAACCACAAGGCAACAGAAATTAAACATAGAAAAATCATCATCCAACACATTTCCCGCTAATTGCGTTTGGCTGGAATTAAATTAAGGAATCACACTGGATAAAAAGACATTTAGAAATTTTGCAGTTGAACTAACAAGGATCTCCCCCGCCCCCCTTCTCCTCTTTCTCCCCCCTTCTCTCAAGGTATGGATTACTTGTAAATGTGGCTATGGCCATCCATAAGAGCCTCAATATTGACATAACATTGGTAATAGAGTAAGACAATAGAAAAATGGAGACTACAGCAAAATAATTTCTCAAGTTCAAATTTAAATGTTTAAACTAACAAAGCTACGTCCCAATAGTAACTAATCTTTTGACAGCTGAAATTTCCAAACCGGGGGGGAGTAAAGTAGATTCTCTCCAACAAATTAAAAGCTTAACAGTAACTTCTTATCATATACAAAATTATACAACAACTCAGCCTTATCCCAACTAAATGGGGTCAGCTACATGGATCCTTGCCCTCCAATCAGCTCCATTCAATGCCATACTAGATACAAGGTATAATCTATGCATGTCTTTCCTCACTACTTCTCCTAAGGTCATTTTAGGTCTGCCCCTAACTCTTTTGGTTCCTTCAATCTTGAATCAAATCACTCCTCCATACTGGAGTATCTATCAAGATGTGTTATTGCATCTTGGTTGGAAATATGCTATGGATGTTGAGATGGATGCCCTGTTAGACTAGGTCTCTTGTTGTCTAACCCCCAAGGAAGGAACTTGTGAGGTGTAGTTACAATTAAATACCTTCCAAATGGTTCAGTTGGGCACCTGAAAAAGCTCACTTGGTTGCCAAAGGATTTACTCAGACATATCACATATGGCGTTGACTACTTTGAGAACTTATCCCCAGTCGCACATCTTAATCTTGTTCTGTGCTCTTATCTCATTGGTTGTGAATCTTGATTGGTTGTTGTTTCAGCTTAGATATTAAAAATGCCTTAGATATTAAAAATGCCTTTCTTTATGGTGACCCAAACAAAGAAGCATATATGGAGCAACCTCTCGGGTATTTTTCTAAAGGGAAGAATGTGTCCGAGGTATGTCGACTTCACAAGGCTATTTATGGGCTGAAACAATCTCCTCAAACGTGATTTGATAAGTTCAACAAAGCTATTGGTGATTATGGATTCACACAATGCTTCTCTGTACTCTGTGTTTGTAAGTCGTTGTGGGGACAAAGTCATCATTCTTGTTGTGTACGTTGATGATATTATAATTTCAGGTAATAATTCTTTTGCCATTGAAGATGTCAAGGCATATCTCCATCAGTGTTTTCAGATAAAGGACTTCAAATATTTTTTAGGCATTGAAGTCGTTTGTTGCAAGAACAATGTCAGCTTGTCTCAAAAGAAATATGTTCTAGATCTTCTATTTGAGACTAGTATGTCGGGTTGTAAGCCGATTCATAACCCTATGAATCCTAATCTAAAACTTGGTATGTGTGAAGATAAAGAGTTTGTGGGACAAACATCAGTACAAAAGACTGGTTGAAAAACTTATCTATTTAACTGTTACTCGTCCTAATATTTCCTTTGTCGTTGGAATTATTAGTCAATTTATTCCTAAACATGCTCACTAGGATGCTATTGCATCTTGAGGTATCTTAAAGGTGCTCTTGGCAAAGATCTTATTTATCGTCATCATGGTCATATGATATTATTGGGTACTCTAATGCTGATTGGACTGGTGCTGCCAATGATCATAGGTTAACTACTAGATATTGCACCTTTGTTGGTGGTATTCATGTGTCTTGGGGTAAAAAGCATACTATTGTGGTTCAGTCGAGTGTGTTTAGGCTGAGTATAGAATCATACTGCAACAGGACTGATGTGGTTAAAGTCTCTCATACAAGAATTGTTCACTGTCACTAAACCTATGCAGATGTATTGTGATAATCAAGCTGCAATTTATATTTCCACTAATCCAGTTTTTTATAAGAGGATTAAGCATACTGTGGTTGATTGTCACTTTGTGAGAAATGCAATTATGCAAAAGCTTATTAAGACTCCGTAGTTCGATCATTAACTCCAACAATCAACCAGCGCATTAACAGGACAGGTCTGGTTCCGATACCAATTAATGAAATCTGAAATCCAAATTATGAATCTCAGATACAAGCAAGCCCAATGATCAAATCTATGATCAGATCTGAGATACAAGAAGCAACAAAGTTGTTCAGGGAAGTGTAAAGAAAGCTAAACCAGAACCTATGAATAAGAGAACTGAGAGACAGACAAAGAGATTAGGGAGGAAGCTTGTGCAATAGGTGATTATCGACCTATTGCCAGCCAGTCTCTTTATATTAAATCTGAAAAAAATAAATATTCTGAATAGGAATCTAAAGACATAATATGAGTAGGACTCTATAGCCTAATCATAACAGAAACCTAACAAAGATAACTTATTATCAAATACAACCCCTGGGTATAGAGGTCTATAGACACCTATAGACCTCCAACCGACACATACACTCTAAAAGGAAGAAATCTGAACGATGAAAGGGGAGGGAAATGAGATGAGAACGATCTGCTTGGGAGGAAGACCAGAGAAGAGGATAAAAGAAATCAGGTATATGATACCCCCATATGCATTGCTCAACAACTCCAAAACTCTTTAAAAAAAAAAAAAACTCATTCTTTAGTCAAATCATCTCCAATTGAAGGGGTGTAGTACATATATATAAAGACCTAAAATTCCTAAATTGACTCATAAAAGGACTCTTAATTACACACACTCAATAAAGTAAATAAATTCAAAACAGAAGTCTATCTAGCTATTAAGTATTCTAATTTATCCACCCAAAAAGAGTATTCTAATCTAACTCAGACACTTAACTACTAACCCTATGAAATAACTTTATCCCACTTTATGGACTTATAAATTATGCCCATTACAATGAAAGCCAAAAAAAATAAAAAATAAAAAAGGCTCAACCTCTGATATAACAACCCACAAGGCAATTTCACTTTCAGACCATTGGACTACAACTGGCACCTTATGGGCCTCCCTAGCTTCTGCATAGGCCTCCATACAGGATTAATGTGGCAACTGCATCTTTGATCTTATGTTATGTTGTGCAAATTTACTTGAATATGGTGAATGTGTTTATTCACTGCCCTCTTCCAAGTTGTTGGAATAAACCCTGCTATACAGGTTAGCTATTTACCTTCTTGATTCTTGATGTATCATCTAAACATATTTATATCATTAAAAAAGGGTGTATACAATGCACGAGGCTCCCCCCCATTGCGGGATCTGGGGAAGGTCATAATGTACACAGCCTTACCCCCGCATCTCAGAGAGGCTGATTCCTGACTCGAACCCACGACCACTAAGTCGCAATGGAGCAACCTTACTTGTTGCGCTGAGGTCCGCCCTCTAAACAAACTCATATAATTACTATACTAGACATATGAGATTGAGAAAAGAAAGAAAGAAAAAACACTATGAGCCTTGTCGACTTAACAACTACGGATCCCAGTAAGTTAATAAACTTCAGCTAATTTACCATAGTTACAAAGCCAACTCTCATTTAATATATGATGAATAGAGATACAGCTGCAGGAAAGATGGAAGGAAAACAGAAAAACTTACCTTTAGCTCTGTTCACCTGATCCATCATGGCAGCTTCAGACTCTAGAATTACTGAATTTTTTTTCCCATCTGAAATATTAATGTTTGCCTGCCTTTCACCTGAAAAATTCAAAAGGAAGCCACTTCAAATTAGTAGAGAAGCCTTGGTGATTGAAAGTGAGGAATAACCTCAAAGTATTGGATCTGTCAGATGAAGTAATTCCCCAGCAATCCCATCAAATGGACATCAAATAAACCACTACGACACCCAAATGCTTCATACATTATTTCAAAGCAACTCAATAAGCCTGCTAAAAGAAAAAAGGAACAGGGAAAGGGAAAGGGAAAGGAAAAAAAACCTTCCGAGTCAAGAACTTGAGCTCGTTTTCGACGTTCTGCTTCTGCTTGCATCTCCATAGCTGCCCTCACTCCAGGAGGAGGAGATATGTCCCCTAGAAAGAGAGATGAACAATGAAAGGACCTGCTAGAAGAAAATTTGAGGTAGACAAGTATAGGTTAGCATAATGCACTTACGTATCTCATATCGTAGACACTTCAGGCCCCAATCCATGGCAGCCTCATTAATTGACTTCTGCAAAATAATATGCTTTCAATATAAGTAATTGAAATAATTAAAGACATAACTAAGGAGTGAAAATTATATAAAAGTGCATTCACAAGGGTTCAGATGTGAAAGGTTCAAAAAATAAAAAAATAAAACACTACACCACAAAAATATGTGCTGCAAAGACATTAGCTGAAGCCATGCTGTTTGACTCCATTCATTGATTCTGCCAAAAGGAAATACAGATAGAACAGAGAGTGGAGTTCATTCATTTTCTACAAATACCCATGCCAAGCAAACAATAGTTAAGTTTTTTGACAAAAGTCAAAAGATCAAAGGTTGGTTTAGACTTTGGAGAGTTGATATATGCATAGTTTAGGACTTATTTCATCTATGACCTTAAATAGGGCTGATTGGAGGGTAAGGATCCATGTGGCCGATCCCATTTAGTTAGGATAAGGCTGAGTTGTTGTTATGGAGAGTTGATATGTGACTTAAAGAGTTTAAAGAGTTTACATTGGAATTTACCAAGCTATATATCAAGGAGGGTATCTCATTGGCAGGTGGAAGAAGGGGGCATTATCCAGCAAGATTAAGACTTTGATATTGTTCAGTAAAATTTTCATTAAATAAAAATATTAAACTAATTAAATCTAAGAAAAATGCAGTTCACATAAAGATAGTTATAAAATAAAATAAAACAGAACATGCACAATCATACATTGTGTGACAACTGACATGGAAGTTGGGCTCTACCATTAATTCATTCTCAAGGTATGCCAGACTAATTTTGAGGTGACGTATAAAAATCAGCCTAACCACCAAGATGCTTAGGATGTGTTTGGTTACATAATTCGTCGGAGTTTTATTTCGGATTTGGCAATGAGTCCATAGAGAGTGTTTCTGTTGAATCGTATTTATTTTTAAGATTTTTCAGAAAACTGTTTCATTACCCATCCTGATTTTTGTGATTCTTTTGAATCACCACTTAACATGGATTATTTATATGAGGGCTAGGATTATGTGTGCCAAATATGAGTTTTACTATTTACCGTATTTCTCATGTGAACCACATTTAGCTTTACAAGGTGTTTCAAATGAATTATTATTTCTAAGTAGAACCAACTCAAAAAACAACCAAACAATTTAAAAAAAATAGAATCGCATTTCACTGAAAGACTTTCTAACAAATTATGTAACCAAACACATCCTTATGTACCAACCTTAGACACTTAAGTAAACCTGCCTAGCATCTCACCCCCGCCCCCCTTCACTCCTCCTTTCTAAACTTTGTCGTTTGCTCTGTAAGTGGCTGTAGCCTGTATGGTTCTTGGTGGGGATTTTTTTTTTTTTTTTTTTT
>NW_024870513.1:626689-684037 GCF_013358625.1 Macadamia integrifolia | reverse complement strand
TGTCCCCCCCCCACCACCTCTCAAACCGCCATCCCCTCAACTGTGAGCCACCCCCTCTGCAACTCCGAGTTCCCTCTTTCGGTCGTAGATCATTGAACTATGCACCTATCTTCACATTTCAATCAGTCGTAGCTCCATGTTCACTTAGCCTACAAACTCCAGCTTGGCTCACTTCTGGCTCTCTTATCCCTTGTTGTTAACTAACTCTCATCACTCACATCATGCTCCTCACCTGTATGTCACTATAGACACAACTTCTACTCTACATGCCCCACCTTTAGGTAAAAAAGAAAAAAAAATAGCCCTATAACTGCACCACCCTCTCTCCACAACTCGTGCCCCACCTACCTGAGAATGGAAGCCCGAGTACTGCTCCTATTTCATGCAACTGGTGGAAATTGGTTGATTTGATATCTCTGCAATCGACGGCATCAGATCATGGTGAATATAAGCTAGACCCTGTGCGATCTTATGTCATGATGGCCAATCCAGTAGACTTCACCATCTGTGAAGTGCATACAAAGTTTCCATTTGGCATGTATTCATAAACCAGAGGATTCAAATCTGAGCTGGAAAAGTAGCAGTACAACTTGATGATGTTCTTGTGCCTGATGCACAACAGTGTCTCCACCTCTGTCCTTAGCCCGCTATTAGGAAAAATTGATCCTCTGTTGATGGGTCCTTTTGTCTTTTGACTCCAGATTTCTTCACAGCAACGGTTTCTCCATTCTCAACTGGATCCTGTACACGGTCTTGGATCCTCCACACCCCACAATGTTCTTGTCTACCAGGGCCTTTACAAGTTTTGGACATATGAGGCAGACAGACAACATTTCATCATCCTGTTCCAACGTTTATAGGATACCTCCAATTATTACAACTACCCATAGTCCCCCACTTTCCATGTTGACTCCCCCTCCCCCCATCCCATCCCCCCCCCTTCCCACCTCCCCATCCCCCCGTCTTTCTAAGACTCCCCCTTCCCCTTGGTGCTAGCTCTCATCTCTGCAAGACATCTCCCTCCCCTTCTTTCCCGTCTCGGCTCCCTTTGTTGGTTTCCTCCTCCCTATGAGGATCCCAGGTCTCCTACTCTCAAGGAATACAAGTGTTGCATCCGTAAGAAGAGCAAGAACACCCCTAAAGAATCAGTTTCGGCCAGTCTCTCGGAGCCTTTTGTCGCCCCTACCTCAATTTTCCCAATGAATTTGCTAGAACATTTGAAATGTCCGCGGCCTTAACTCTTTGCTAAACAGGCTGAAGTCCGTAACCGCATCAAATCCCTCCACCTTGACCTTTGTTATCTCCTAGAAACCCACATCCCTAAGTCCAATGCCATCCGTATTGCAAACTCCATAGCCCCATCTTGGTCCCTTCACTAACTATCTCCACTGTCCCTGGATGCATATAGATCCTATGGAACCCCTCCAAGCTTCAGTTATCCTCTTCTTTTTCTTCTTCCCAGTGCACTCACACATGGTCTCTGGGATCAACTACACCTTTAACCTCTTCTTCACCATCATCTATGGGCTCAACCATGCTAGTGACAGAATCCCCCTCCAGGATGATCTCCACTTGCTTGCCCCCCAGGTCGGCCTCCTTACTTGGGAATTTGAGGTGACTTTAATGTGATTCGCTCTACTCGAGAAAGTTGGTGGCTCCCCCATCAACATGCTTTCAGTCAAGCTTTCAATGATTGCATCGAAGAAATCGGTACGAATGATCTCAAATGGTTTGGTACCAAGTTGACTTGGCACAACAGAAGAAGCGGTGAGCACAAAATTGGTTGTAAACTTGATAGTTTTGGTCAACGAGGACTGGCTTGTTTCCTTCCCCTCCTCTCATGCTTCTTTTGAGCTTCCCGGCATTTCTGACCATAGCCCCATTTCCCTCCTTGTTCACCCTTATATCTTCTTTGGCCCCAAAGCTTTTAAAATTTTTAACATGTGGACTCTCCATAATGGCTTCCTTCCTTTAGTCAGATCTGCGCGGGATATGCCTGTGCAAACCTTCTCTCCTCTTGTTACTTTCTCCAGAAAATTTAAGAATGTCAAACCAATCCTTAAAGACTAAAACTCTCTAAATTTGGCAACATCTCTTCCCATGTTTCAACCTCCAGAGAGAATCTGTCTGCCATCTAATCACACTCACAGCTTGATTTGCTCAACCCTCTCCTCACTGAGCAGGAAAAGGCAACCTCCTTGGAGTTGTCTTCCCTTCTACCCTAAGAAGAAAGTTTTCTCAAACAGAAATCTCACATTAAATGGCTTAAACTTGGTGATACTAATTCTGCCCCTACTTCCACAGATCTCTCAAGCAAGGACCAACATTAGTTCTATCTCGTTGCTTACTGCCACGGACGGTTCCATCCGCCATTCTCCAGCTGAGATTAAAGAAGCCGCCTCCGGCTATTTTTGTGATCTCTTCAATCCTCCCTCTTTCCCCATCCCCCTCCATTCCCTTTGGCCTCATCAACAAATTCATCCCTTCCCACCTTCTCCCCTCCTTGAGTGCTATTCCTTTTGACGATGAGATTTCAGCGGCTACCCTTTCCCTCAAGGCCAATAAAGCCCCGGGCCCGGTTGGCTTCAATATGGGCTTCTTCACCTCCAATTGGGATATAACTAAAATGGATCTTATCAAAGCCGTCAGAAGCTTGTTCTTTGATCCCTCTCAAATCCAACGATTAATCACACCTTTCTCTGCCTCATCTCCAAGAAAGAGGGCCCCTCCTCCATGCAAGACTTCAAACCCATCTCTCTCAACAATCTCCTTCGTAAATTCAATGCCAAAATCCTAGCCAATAGGATTCAGCATGTTACTGACTCCTTTGTTAATGCTAATCAGTCAGCCTTCTTCAATGGCAGGAGTGTCAATGACAACATCTTTCTTTGTCATGAGATTGTTAGAGGGTTTGATTGAAAATCCCATTCCACTATTGCCCTCCTTAAAATTGACATCTATAAAGCCTTTGACTCCATAAATTGGAGCTTCATCTCCATGGTTCTCTACGAGATGTCCTTTCCCCAAGTCTTCATCAATTGGATCTTTTCCTGCATATCCTCCCTCTACTTCTCCGTGCTTGTCAACGGTAGTCTTGCTAGCTACTTTCCCTCTTCGGTAGGCATTAGGCAAGGATGTCCCCTCTCCCCCTTCCTCTTCTCCGTCGCTCTAGAGGTTCTCTCTAGATCCATTCAGTCTTCCACCGATCTTCATCTTATTTCTCCCCTTCCTAAATGCAAAGCCCTCAATCTCACCCACCTTGCCTTTGCTGATGATCTCATGATCTTCTCCAAAGTTGACTATCTCTCCATTTTCTCCATTGTGTCTTGCTCCTTTTAAACACTCTTTGGCCTTCGCATCAACCTTCTAAAATTCCACCTTGTCCTTGCGGGCATCCCTGATTCCTCCAAAGCCTCCCTCCTTAACTTAGTGCACTCTCCCTTGGCTCTCTCCCAGTTAAGTATCTTGGGCTTCCCCTTATCTCTTCCAGGCTCTCCTCGCACCATTGCACTCCCATCCTTGACTTTATCCGTAAGCGCCTCCACCTCTGGAAAGGGAAGCTCCTCTCCTATGATGACCGCTTAGAACTCATTAGATATGTTCTCCAATCTGGCTACATCTATTGTTCCAGTGTCTTCCGTCTTCCCAAGTCTATCATCAAGACTATCGAATCCCTCATGCATTTTTTCCTTTGGAAAGATGCGAAATCCTTCAGATTATTACAACCCATCTGTTGGGCCTTAGTCTGTCTCCCCGAAAAAGGCAGAGGTCTTGGGTTGAGGAAAATCCATGAGGTGAACACCGTTGGGATCCTCAAACTCATCTGGAAGCTTGTCTCCAAACAAAATTCCATTTGGGGTATCTTGGCCCGGGTATACTCCCACCTTCTCAAAAAAAACTCCCTTTGGACAATTTCCTCTCCTTCTAACTCCTAGGTTTAGCGTAAAATCCTTGAAACTCATCCCCTTGCCCTCGCCGCCATTCATTCATCTATCTCCGATGGATGTTCCACCTCGCACTGGCTTGATAATTGGCACCCCACCAATGTCCTCTTCTCGTTGTTTGGCCCTAAAATTGTATAGTCTTCCGGTTTGCCTAAAGATTCCTTTGTTGCCTCTATTATTTCCAATGGATCCTAGTCCCCTAACTCCCCTTTCTCTTCCATCCCTCCCCATTCTGATATCTAGTCCTTGATGCAGATTAATTACCAAAATAGGCTTATTTTATTAGGAATAAGCCTAGGGTTGGGTTCCATACATGTTAGGTTTTTGATCCCATGTGTTTTGAGTGTAATAGACCACTTTTATGGGTCTAAAAAGGGGGCTCTAAGATTGAGTACGGGATTACTAGTTAGTTTCCATTTTCATTAGTTTCCTTTCTAGTTGGGCTTGATTTGAGTTATATTTGTTTCCTTATGAGTCAAGTTATTAATTGAGTCAAGTCCTTAGTAGTTAGTTTCCTTTTTCAACTAGTTTCTAATTTCAGTTAATTTCTAATTTCAGTTTTTAGTAGCTATTGTATTAGGAGAATATTTGGTTTCCTTTTTGAGGAACCTTCTATTTTGTAATTCCCTCCCCCATTAACATTATAAATAAAGAAGACGAGGCTCCTAAAGGCCTAGATGATTTTGATAAAAAAATTAATGGTTGTTGCTATTGTCTTCTACGTGGAGATTTGTCTTGTGTTTGATCAAGGCTGATGGAATTGGTGTTTGATCCAATTGACTGTCCTCTTCTAGTTATCTCCCTCTTTTCTTCCATACTCAAGGTGTTCCATATCTGATCTACTGTTATAGGTATTTAATTAAATCACTTTTCTCTCAATTCTGTCCAGAAAATCTTCATATTTCCTATTTGATCCCTTGCTGCCAGAAACACTTTCAGCCATCAGTTTGGGCTGAAATTTGGATCAAAGATAGGTCCTACCTGGGGAAGAACTCGACCCAAAGGGGAGCTCTTTCTGACCAGTGGTTTGAGAGATTTAAAAATTCTCCCTTTTCTTGTCTTTTAGTGACCTGTGACAAAGCAGAACTGAAATTGACAGATCTGGTTCAGTTCCTACTGTTCTCGTGGACTTTGGTTCATGGTATTAAGTTGATTTGGACCTATTTGAAGTCTTGTAAGCCCTTGTTATCGATCCTAATCTGATCAGAGAAACCCTAGTATTTGGCTCAATAGCTTCAACTGTTTCGGATCTGATTTCTCTTGTAATCTGATCTGTTGTGCTATTATCCTAATTTGACTTGTGTTTGTTCTTCGAGAGCATCCTGCTGTTTTGGGACTAGGTTGGTTTTGCCGATTCTAGTTCTACATTACCCCCTCTCCTCCCAATCATCGTGGTTAGAGACAAAATCATTTGGTCCCCCTCCCCCTTCGGTAACTTCTCCTCTGCTTGGAACCTTATCTGTATTCTCAAACCCCTCTCCCCTTGGTCCAATTCTATCTAGTTCAAAGGTCATATCCTTTGCCACAGTTTCACTGCCTGGAGAGCCCTCTCCAATTGCCTCCCCACTCAGTCCTTCCTTATCAGCCTGCTTGTTGCCTTTGCTGGAATGGAACAAAAGACTTTGATCACCTTTGTCTAGTTGTCCTTTCTCTTCTTCCATCTAAAGAAAAGTTGTCAGTAGTTTTTCGCCCTCCAGAAGACGCATTCTCCCACTTCAAAGAGAATGGCCTTGTTCGATATGACCTTCTCTGGCTCCACTACCTGTGACATTATTAGCAAGCTCGTCTTCTGTGCTACTATTAACCACATCTGGATGAAGCATAATCTTCGAAGATGGGACCTCCAACTTGCAATATTTTGATATGATTTGGAAAGCCATCTACATTAATGTCAGCTCCAAGCTCCTTGTGATCCCCTCCAGGTCGGTGAGAGACACCCCAAGTAACAGGCTCATTGTTGTATCCTAGGATTTGCCTAGCTCCATCATTCTCTCCCGATCCCCTTACCTAAAGGGTGCTGCTTTCCTTTTGTTGTTGTTGTTGTTGTATTGTTTTTGCTACTGTTTTTTGCTGTTGCCGCATCTTTGCTTTGTGATGCCTTTGTAGGCTTTGTATAGTTTATCTTTCTCATGTTTTCCCCCTGGGGGCTATATATCCCCCCCTCCCTCTTTAATGCATTTCTTATTGACCCAAAAAAAAAAAAAAAATGGGTGCTAGCCTTGAGATAGTGAAATTGACTATGAAATTCCTCATGTTAAATTTTGATACAAAGGATATGGTTGAAGCGGATTTGATTCTAGGAATCTAGTTCATCAAAAACCAAAATGTGATCATATTATCTAAGGCTCACTATGTAAAGAACATGTTTAAAAAATATAATTACTTTAACTACCCATCGAAAAAGACCCCTTTAGTTGTTGGAGGCTACTTGCAAAGACATATAGGTGACCAATCCCAAAAGAAGTATTTACAAATTATTGGTTTAGTTTCATATTTGATGAACTGCACTAAGCTGGGCACTGTAGTAGCAGTTGGAAAACTATGCCAACACACTCATAATCTAAGCACGGAGCATTGGCATGTTTTAATTAGACTGTTTAGATATTTAAAGGGTACTATGAACTATGGTTTGCATTATAGTGCGAACCCTACTATGAATTGAAAGATATTGTGGTGCTAACCATATTTCCGACAAAAAGAAACCATTAGCAACTAGTGGGTATGTTTTTACATTAGGTGGTGGAATGATTTCTTAGAAATTAGTTAAAAGAAAAAATTATGGTACAAGTTCCACAACGGAAGAATAAGGCTACGTTTGGTAGTCATCCAGAAAAATGTTTCTACCGTTTTTCCGTTCTATGGGAACAAAAAAAGGGAATAAAGTGTTTAGTGTCAACTTGGTGTTTTTCCGTTTTTTAGAACGAAAAGGAAAAAAAAAAAGCTAGAAACGCAAAATGACGGAACGACAAAACCTTGTTCCATCATTTCCGTTTCGTTCCAAATACCAAAAAAAGAAAGTGAAAACTAAGGTAATCATTCCTGAAACAGGTTCACCAAACACAATTTTTTTGTTTTAAAACGGCATTTTAGCATAGAAACTAAAAATTCTGTTTTTGACACAAAACGTCGTTTCTGAAACTGAATGGCTACCAAACACAGTCTAATTTATAGCTTTAGATAAAGCTGGTACTGAAACCAAATGGTTAAGGAATTTGATGGCGAAGATTTCATTATGGTTTAAGCTTGTGCATACAACAATATCACTACATCGTGATAGTCAAGTTATAATTGCCAAGGCAAAAGACAAGGTATATAATAGAAGGCATATAAACCTCTGGCATAACCATGTGAGGCAATTTATATGTGAAGGAACAATAACCATTGGCTTTGCAAGGTCAGAGAAAAATCTGGCAGACATCTCCATAAAACCTCAAAAATCAAAACAACTAAGGTTAAAACAATTTTTTTGTTTTAAAACGGCATTTTAGCACAGAAACTAAAAATTCTGTTTTTGACACGAAACGTCGTTTCTGAAACTGAATGGCTACCAAACACAGTCTAATTTATAGCTTTAGATAAAGCTGGTGCTGAAACCAAATGGTTAAAGAATTTGATGGCAAAGATTTCATTATGGTTTAAGCTTGTGCATACAACAATATCACTACATCGTGATAGTCAAGTTATAATTGCCAAGGAATAGAAGGCATATAAACCTCTGACATAACCATGTGAGGCAATTTATATGTGAAGGAACAATAACCATTGGCTTTGCAAGGTCAGAGAAAAATCTGGCAGACATCTCCATAAAGCCTCAAAAATCAAAACAACTAAGGTTACAAACGAGACATCTAAAGGAATGAGCTCAAGGCCTATGACATAGTCATACGACGAACACCCAACCTATGTGATTGAAGATCTTTAGAATTAGGTTCAAAGAGTATAACGAAATCACCAGATGACTTATTTAGTATACTATGTTTCGCTCATTATATTTAGATGGTAAGGTAGTATCCACCACAATGAAAAGATGATGAATTTTAGAATTTTTCATCATTCAAATGCTCATGAAATGGGGGGTATGTTAACTATGGTATACATTATGGGCTGACCTCAGTGGACGTAAAAGGTGATGATGAAGACATCACTCAGGGATTTAGGTCATATTAGAGGAGACGCAGACATACACAACTATAAATCACTTCACTGTGGCTAGATGTCCCCATTGTTTTGTTGGTGTGAATAAGATATAAATCTCCTTGAAGGTTTCTTTTGAGAGAGGGCAGACCTTGGTGCAATGGTAATGTTGTTCCATTGTGACCAAGTGACCACGGGTTCAAGTTAGGAAACAGCCTATCCGAAAACAGAATAAGGCTGCGTACATTATGACCATAGTGGTGGGAGCCTCGTGCATCGGGTACGCCCTTTTGAGAGTATTTGATGCAGAAGCACTTCGATGGATAGACCCAAACCCGTTTGAGAGCCCGGACCAAGAACCAGATCCAAGTTTGGTAGTTGATCAGTAGGATGTTTCGAATATTTATTTTATGGGTTATTTTGGGGGTAGCTATTAGGCAAGTAGAAATTTTCAACTTTAGTTTTATTGTGTTTCTATTTTATTAGACTTTAATTTAGGAAGCAATTAGAAGTTTCTATTTCAGTTTCGTTTTCATTAAGTTTTTATTTTGGTTTAATACATAGTTGTCAAGACGGTTTTCCAAGGGCCTACGCAACAGTCGCCTTATTGCACTGAATGTCGCCTTGTGTTTTAGCACTTAATTATGCCAAATATCATCTAACTAACTGTTTTTTGTATTCATTTACTTAAAATATTATTCATAAATAAGCAAATAGCCCATATTTGAATCCAACAAAATAGTTTAAAAATCAAATTTCAAAAGGATAAAAAGTCAACCCCCAATCCAAGAACAAAAATTAGATTTTGGTTATAGGGGTGATTTTCAACTTTTAAATGCTGGGGTTTTTCTCAATTATGAAAATTTTATAAATCCTATCATGTTAAAACATTGCTAAAAACTAGAAGTCCGGTAAAATAATCCTTTTGTTTTGATATTTATAAAATTATTTTCATTCAAGTAATTTTAGCAGCATTTGCGCACTTTAAAATAAGTTTGACCGGAGCATAACTTTGTCATTACAACTCATATTTAAGGAATTTTAGACTTGTTGGAAAGTTGGTTTTATGTTATACGGTTATACCTAATACAAAAAGCCTTATGTAAGAATAAAATAATTTGACCAGTCAAGCTTATTATAGAACAAAAGCATTTCTCTAAATGTTGATTTTCTTATAACTTAATATTGATTTTTTGTGATTTAATGAGGCTAAATGTTGATTTTTAATGACTTGATGTGGCTTAATGTTGATTTTTTATGATACAAGGTATATGTAGCTTACTAAATAATGTTAGAAAAGAGGAAAAATAAAAAATAACACTTGGTCGCCTAAGCGCTTAGACAACCCTCCAACACCTTGGTTAGCCTTAGCGATGTGACAACTATGGTATAATATAAATTAGCATGTAACCCAAGTTATGGGGAAGGAATGGAAGAAGAATTAAATTGAATGGTTTGGTAGTAACCATCCTCCCACTCCCTCCTCTCATCTCTTCTCCTCTCCCCCTGCGTGACCCCTTCTCATCCTTGCTGGTTATTTTGGTTGAAACCCCTCTCCCTCTCTTGCAATCGGCTGCTTCTCCTTATCTCTCTAATTCTTCCCTTCCCTGCGAGAAACCTCACCCCCCCCCCTTTGCGATCCATTCCTCTCCCTTCTTCGTCTTCCTCCTCCTTCCTTTATGCTATGTGCTGTTACTATTTCCAGTACTCTGTTTAGGCAGAATTTGCAACATAAGAAAACCGAGGCAGATCCCATATGCAAACCCTTTCAATTTGAATCTTGAGTCGAACAAACCCCTTCCTGAGGTGACTTGAACCCTAGAATCTCATCCCCAAATAACCCCATGCCGTGAGATCAGGGTTCAGACATGGTTCTGGTTTTATACCTTACAGCCATGCCCAGCTTATATGTTTGAGAAACTCTTCTTCGCACGATGGTTGGAGCAGCCATTCACTGTGGTTAAGAAGGCTGATCGAGAAGATTCCTCCCTTGAAACTTCAGTCCATAGCGTAACCAATAGGATGAGTTCTCCACTAAATCCCTCTCTTGAGTCTTCTGCCTCTTACTTGGGCCGGAGGTAGAAGACAACCCCTTCTTCTCACGATTCTCCTAATCCGTTCTTTCTTATTTCTTAGTTTCCTTCAATACCCCTTCCCTTTCTCCCATATTCTTCATTGTCCTATTTGTACATTTAATTCCTAATTTACCCTTTCTACAAGCACTTGTAAACCAGTGCTTAAGCGGGCCCACGGCCATCCGAGTTGGGTCTTCAGGACTCAGCAGTCCTGCATTAGTATTACGTCTTATTTTCAAGATTCATTGTCCTATTTTTACATTTAATTCCTAATTTACCCTTTCTACAAGCACTTGTAAACCAATGCTTATGTCTTGAAGTTCTAACTAATTACAAGTCTGCCACCCTTATGAACTTCAATCTATTTATGGGATGGATTGCCACTCAATTGTAAACATCAGTCTATTACTGTTTTGCCACTAAATCTTAGATTTGAGTTGCTTAAGTGCTTAAGTGCTTAAGTGGGCCCACAGCCATCTAAGTTGGGTCTGGGTCCCGCATTAGTTTTACGTCTTATTTGCAAGATTTTGAGGGGTTGTCGAGCCTTTGTATAAACCTGTCCAAATCTATCTTGAAGTTCTAAGAAATTACAACACCCTTATGAATTTAAATCTATTTACAAGATTGCCACTCAATTGTAAACATCAATCTATTTATTGTTTTGCCATTTAATCTTATATTTGAGTTGCTTAAGTGCTTAAGCGGGCCCACGACCATCTGAGCTGGGTCTTCAAGACCCACTGGTCCCGCATTAGTATTACGTCTTATTTGCAAGATTCATTGTCCTATTTTTACATTTAATTCCTAATTTACACTTTCTACATGCACTTATAAACAGTGCTTATGTCTTGAAGTTCTAACAAATTACAAGTTTACCACCCTTATGGACTTCAATCTATTTCCAGGATTGCCACTCAATTGTAAACATCAATCTATTTACTGTTTTGCCACTAAATCTTAGATTTGAGTTGCTTAAGTGCTTAAGTGCTTAAGTGGACCTACAACCATCTGAGTTGGGTCTTCAGGACCCACCGGTCCTGCATTAGTTTTACGTCTTATTTGCAAGATTTTAAGGGGTTGTCGAGCCTTTGTATAAACTTGTCCAAATCTATCTTGTTCTTGACAAGGGTCCCTAATGTTGACAAGACATGTTTGATTGAGAAGACAAGGTTCTCCATCAGACATCTTCCGGTCAAGTATATAATTTTTCCTTTGATTCCAGCTAGGTTAATAATGCATCATTGCACTCCTATGTTGGACCTTATCTGTAAGAAACTTCAGCTCTAAAAAGGCAAGCTTCTCTTTTATGCAGGTCGCTTGGAGTTGACCAGATCAGTCCTCCAATCAATTTATATATACTGATATGGTATTTTTGGTTTACCTCAACCTACCATCAAGGAGTTAAGAGTTCTTTATGTCCTCATTCCTTTGGAAAGATTTTGATTCCTCTAGATTCCTTCACCCTCCTATCTAGGTTGACGTCTATCTTCCTAAAATCTTGCGAAGAATTAAAGAGGTTAATTTAGTTGAAATTCTCAAGCTCATTGGAACCTTATAACTAAAAAGAAAAGTATCTGGGTTTACTGGGTCTTCTCTAGTTCTCTTCGCCATATGTCTAATTGGACGGCTACTTCCAATTCGATGCTTCCTGGGTCTAGCGCAAAATTCTGAAGTTTAGGCCTATCGCTCTTGAGGCCATTACCTACCATATTGATGATGGGGCCTCCACCTCCCTTTGGCTTGATCATTGGCATCCTATGAGGGTTCTCTTCCACACAATGGGTGTTCAAGCCATTTATAGTTCGAGACTTTCCAAGCAGTCCATGGTTGCATATATAATTAGCCTTAATGGCTCCCCCTGTTGGTGTACGATGTCTTGTATTCCATCACAGTTTAACCCAGAGAATACTGGTGCAGCACCTCGACAGGCAGGACAGCGGTCCTGCTAGCCGGTTAGCGGGCCGTGGAGGTTGCAAGGGGTGTAGGGGGCGCAGCCCCCCGCTCGAATTTTTTATTTGAGGGCAATTGTGTACTTTCCGAATTAGGGTTTTTTGTTATATATTTGTAGCAAGTGTTTCTTTCTCTGTAATGCAAGCAATACTGAGAGGTGTGAGGACGAGCGTTGTAACCCTATTCTCCATTGATAGTGAAGTAGAATCTCATCTCACCGAGGACGTAGGCAACCTTGCCGAACCTTGTAAAATCCGTATGCATTGTTTGTCCTTGTTTTTCCATTATCTTCTGCATCGTTTTAGGGTTGCGTTTCTACCCCCCCCCCGCCATCTTCCTCTCCCATATTAGATGTCGTCTAGAATGCCTCATCTTCCATTATTAGAAGGCCTCGTGGTAAAGGAGATAATGTTGTTTGGTTTGCTTCTTCTTTGGGCCTCTTTAACTCCAATACAGCTGAAGACTCATCAAATCTCAAGGACCCATATCTCCTTGGTGCAAGTTAGTGTGGTTCAAAGGCCATATCCCTCTTCACAGTCTTTTTTCATTCACTATCAGATGGCAATCTCTCCCTCTTGTAGCCTTTTTTGGAATTTTTTGGAAGATGAGGATCATCTCTTTTTTCTTGCCCTTTTTCCACTTCCATTTGGAAAGAGCTCCTGGAAAAATGTTGGCCTCAAAATCAAAGGATTCTTTCATTCGTGAGGGAATGGATCTGGGTGGATATGTGCTTTACCAGTAAACCTCCCTGCAACGCTGTAGGAAAGCTAGCATTTGGTGCCACTATCAACCACATCAGGATGGAACGCAATCTCAAAAAAGGTCCTCCAACTCTAGATCCTTTTACCAAATCTGGGACTCCATCTCCTTTGATATCAAAGCAAACTTGCTATGGTTTCCTCCAGTTGTGTTGATTCTCCAAAGAACAAGCATATCGTTGTATCATGGGGTATTTCCCCCTGCATCCCTCTTCCTCCTCTCCCCAAGGCATGAGCTTCGTTTGTATGTAGTTTTTTCTTCTTTCTCTCTCTTATTCCACTTTCCAAGGGCCCTTATATCTCCTTTCCCCTTTTGGTAATGAATTATTTATTCACCCAAAAGGAAAAGAAATGTATTACAAAAGAAAGAAAGAATACAAGCAGCCCCCTAGAGAGATAAGGAGAAGAATAATCAAACAATGCAAAGCTTGGCCCTTAGATAGGAGGGGAATGAGGCTGGTACTAACGAGAAGGCCCTAAGAATCAACAGTAAGCCTATTCCTTAGGGAGTAAACGTCCCAGGAGAGAAACCAGATAACTTGACTCTAATGTCAAACAAGATAGTATCCCAAATTCACTGAAAAGATTTGGTTATGAAAGTCCATCTTCTAATGTTACGCTCTATCCAGATATGGTAGATGTCAACACCAAAAACAAGCTTTCCCACTGTATCATAGTTTTCAAGGCGTCTAAGCAACCTAAGGCATTGGAGAGTGTCCAAACACAAGGCAACACCAACAAGGCGACTAAAACGTCTGAGACTCTTAGAGCTTAGGCGACGCCTTGACAAATATGCCTGAATCACTAGCAAAAGGCAAGATCCTCCTACGTTGGGGCCAACTGGCAAGAAGCCCTTTCTAAATAGAGAAGGGAAGATCAAAAAATAAATGGTGGGAATCTTCAGAGGAGTTCCAATAGAGGCAGCATAAAGGAGAAACTCGGATCCGTCTCTGAGTGACGAAAGCCTAAGTCGGAAGAGAGCAGAAAACCTCTGCCAAATAGTGAAAGTTATGGCGTGGAATGTGGCCCTTGAATCACACAATTTTGCACCAAGGAGTGGTGGGGCCCTAAGCACGAATGAGTTCCAAGGTAGAACTGGAAGAAAACTAGCTAAGGAGGAAGCAAGCTAGATAACAAGATCACAAATACCACTAGGCCTTCGAGTGATGGCAGACAGAGCATTCCAAACAGCTCACAAGAGGGGAGATGAAGATGGCAAAGGGGACCAATAGATAGTGAGAAGAATATCCAAGACCACAGTGAGCCTATCAAAGCTAGAGCTATACTTAGATCTATCACCAACCAAATGGATGAGGATCCCAACGAGTTCCAATGGTCCAGCCAAAGGCAAGTGTGTGAAACATCATAATTGAGAATGTTGGGTAGATGTTTCTTATTAACTTCTATGGATGCCAATTTTTTTGTTTTACTTATCTGTAGTTTGTTTTATATAGTTGTATTTTATTTCATTTGGTATCAACAATTATGTAATAATGTTGTAATTCTAATGAAGTAATTCCCATGAAGTTAATGTTGGAGAAGTGGTTATTAGGGAGTTGTTGCCAAAGGAGTAGTTATTAGAGAATTATTACTCTTGATTTTTCTTTTCTTTTTTTTCCTTTTTTTTTTGGGGGGGTGGTTTATAATAGACTGTGTTAAGTTTGTCTCGAATTCTTGACCCGTTTTGAAAATTGACCCACTCTGACATATTTTGATGGCGACCCGAATGGGAAGTTTTTCTAAGATCTGTGATGGAAGCAGAGGAATTGGGCCTAGCATTGATCTCGTATGGGGGTGTGGGGGGTTCGATCTGATTGATCGCGACCTGATGAGTCGCCCGCGACTTAGAGAATATAATGTACTATCATCTTGTTGAGCAAGTCATTGTAATTTGGGGGTTTTCGAGCCAGGGTTTCAGGGCGAGTTTTCTCACCACTACTTGGGTGTAATCTCTCTTCTGTGCAGTGAAACATCTTCTTCTTCGCCCGAGGACGTAGCACACCACATCGGTGTGTGAACATCGTTAAATCTTTGTGTTGTGCGGATCATTGTCTGTTTATTTTCATATTTTTCTTGGTGTTTGCTCTAACACTATGTATCCTAGGATAGAAGGACAATGAAAATATGTTGGAACTTGTGAAATCTTCTCCCATTCTCTGCAGCATGATTGATTCCCTGCAAACCTCAAGAGTGAATCCAAGTTGGCGTGAAACAACCGCCCTTTCTCTTCCCTCTTTCCTTTCTTTTACCACCCCCCCTTGTCACCTGTTTCTTCTCTCTTAGGTTCCCGCCCTCTCTCTTCCTTATCCCTTCTCCCATGTCGGCAATTTTGTGTTTTACGCCATCCAAAATGTACTGGAAAAAGGTAATCTAAGTGCTCTCTCTCTCTCTCTCTCTCACACACACACACATATTCTCTCATCCTCTATCACTATATTGCCTCTTGGTTTTCACTGTTATAAAAGTACTACGAGTCTCTTGTACTAGTTGATTGAGCACAACCCAAATGTGTCCGACGTGGTCCATAAGTGAGTACAACAACTACCAAAAGGCCTACGAGGCTGTTTCATCTTTGATGTTGATTCGCATTACCTGGATCGTACCATAGGGGGCATCTACAGTCTTAAGAAGAGTAACCAGTTACTTGACTCAGCCCATCATATCTCTTAATGACTACAAATTTCTTTGTCGCAGTACAAGTGTTCATGATCATTCGTAAAGCATCTCGACACTGCAGTAATTTCAATTCGTAGCCATTTAGTCAAAGATAAGTTTAATCTCTCACATTATCATTGTGTACGATTTACAACACATCGTATGGACTAAAGACAGACAACGCATGTCAAACTGTATCATTAAACAGAATGACGGATGGAGAAAAATGAAACTTGGCGCATAGAAATGGAACTCACCACGATGTTCTCATTCAGGGTATCCCTCTCCTCAAAAGTTTTGTCCAATGTAATCTTACCCAGCTCACTCCGCATGGTTGTCTGAGCGAGCTGAATAACAGCAAAAAGTGGGTTCTCAACACCATAAGATGCAAGAAATGGGTCCACAATCTGCAAACAAGGAACCATGGTGTTTTATAAATAAGCCATGACTATTAAATGGAGGAAGCAGCAGACGGGAAGAACAGGGGAAAAAAAAAAAGAAGAAAGGCACCTTGACATAAAGAACACCATCTATTAAGATGCTGACATTATCCTTTGTAATAGCAGACTGGTCCGGAATTGGAATGGCCTCTTCCTTGAGAGAATGAACGTATGCGATTCGTTCAACCAACGGTATCAGCAGGTGAATTCCTGAATCAAGGGTCTTCACATACTTCCCGAACCGTTCAATAACGTAAGCCTTCTTCTCGGGGACGATTCGGATGCCCCAATTGGTGGGTGGCGTTACTTCATATCTGTTCTTTTTAATTCCGTGAAATTAAGATGGGTTCGACACCCGGGGGGAGGGGGGGTGCAGTGATAGTGTAAGCGAAGTTACGGTTTGAGTGATGATTAAGAACATACTGGGGATGCGAAATCAGAGTTTTGAGAAACAGAACAGCTGACCTGACACTGAGATCGTCCCGATGATGTCGACCGCTGCGGAGGTGTCGGACAGAAGTGCCGAAAGGTATCGAAATTTCCGATTGGCATTGATATTGGGATAGGGAGGGTCGGCTCAAGAGCGCTGGCAATCTTCTGACAAGTACTGATGATGAAGATGCGGATGAAAGCTCTCTTAAACCTCTAGCTGCTGCTTCATGGAGATCATTCAGAGATCTCTGAGTCAATTTGTTCCTGAAATTCAGTTTCCACATTGCCGCCTCCTTTCCAGAATTCTGTTCTATGCTGCTTCTCCTTCTTTTACTTCCGTTTCTTTTTTGAATAATTAGAACCTAAGCACTCAAGGTCTTACTCTCCTCTTCTTATTTACTTTCAAGCCATTCGGCTTCGCAAGTAGGGAGAAAAAAATTTGGCTGCTACCCTTCAAGAAGAGAGCATCCTTTCAACATACGGGGAAGAGAGAGAGAGAGGGGGAACGAGTTTTCGACATACGCCCTGGCAAACCCTTTTCTCCCCTTCTATTATTATTTTCTCCTCTCTCCTCTCTCCTCTCTCCTCTCTCCTCTCTCCGTTCGCGCTCGCTGTCATTTCTCTGTCCAAAATGCTGGCTTGCTAGAGTTGAAGTTTCCTTTTTCTTTTTCGGGTAGAAGAGTTGAAACTTCTGAGACTATGGAAACTTGGCATCAGGATCCTCTCCAACACGTTAAATCACCCAATGCAAATCGGATGACTGGGAGGACTTAGGGATGTGTGCCCAGATCTTTCCAGCTATCGAATATGTATTGGGACATTGAGCGCATTGGAGAGGAGCTGGATCAGAGAGCTTTTCGTTGGGAAACTAGTTACTACAATTTGAGGGGAAGCGGACATCGACCCGACCTTATGAGTTTTCAAATTATAACAACTCCGATGAATAGTCACTCATTTTTTACAGTTTTACAATTCCAGAAGATGATCTAGGATTAGTTCAACCCTTTGAGCTAAAATGCGACAAAAAGAAGGAAAATTCATGGGCCGACTCCATTGTCTCTACCCCGTAGGAACTACGATATCACCCCAAGGGTGAAAAAAAACCAATGGTCAAAGACCAACCATAGAACCATATATGTTCAACAAGTCGAACACATTAATTGTCTGCTCTCAGGTTGGGTAGTGAGGGTCAAAGAAATCTACAAAGAGGCTTTCCAAGACCAAGTTGGGGAAAAGGATACTTAATAGGTCCAAAGTTAGAACCACATATGACGCAGAGCAAAGTACTCAAATTAATGGATAGCGTTCTAGTATGGAACATCAGACGGGCAACTAAGAACCCCCCCTCCGGTCCCCTCTATTGGAGTAGTGTCTAGATAAAGAAGTGGATTTGCTAGAATAGATGTTGTATAGTAGCCATCTCAGGGCCTATGATCAATGCCTAATCTCTTTAACTTGACATACCAACCTCACAAAAAGTTAAACTCATTTTGTCCCCTATGCACACTGCTTTTAAACTTCTTTTTCCTACAATTTAGGGAAAAAGAACTTTGTCAATGAGTACACACACTCCTTTCAAGCTCCATTTTCCTAAAATTTAAAGAAAAAGAACTTTATTAAAAAGCATGGTACGCTAGCACCCACATGTGTCTATATCTCTCTTCATGTGAAAAGATATTTCTATCCTTGTTTTGGAGAGAGGAGAGATAGACATAGGGAACATTGGCATAGGGCACGCTCCAGGACAGCGAACCACTTCCACAAAATTTAAGTACATATATCATGACAAGCTATTTCAAATTTCCCATTTATGCTCTCCTCTAACCTTTCCACTTCCTCCTTTCCATGTCCTCGTAAGTTTATTTCCAACTGGACAATATTACTACTTGCAACTCTGAGCCTACAATTGCTTCTACAGCTACTTACATAGGGAAGTCAAAATGTAGTTGAAACTATTTATCGAAATCATAACCAAAAATTTAAGATCGGATCAAACTGCACCGTAGAAAAAACGATCTAATTTTGGTTTGTGGATCATTTTTTTGATTCGGTTTGATTTAGAACCGCAAAATCAATGATTAACCGCCACCACTGGTGTTACCGTGTTAACATGTTTCACTGTTTTGATGGGTTACTTTTATATTTGATTATTTGTGTTTTGATGGGATACTAGTTACAAAGTAACATGTTTAATTATTGTCTTTATTATTTACCAATAAACATTACAAATCCCATTGTTTTCACATTGCAAGTCTCTAACTTCAACTCTTCGAGTCCCACAGAGATAAATCTTCTACTGTTTCTACCTCTCCCACCTCCATAGTTCCTACTCCCTCTCTCGGGTCCCTGAATGTGAACCAAAATAAATACATTACAAATTGAATTTGTAAAAACCAATTCAATCCAACATTGTAAACCACATGTAAATCAGTTATGAACTGAAAAATAAAAACAAATTAGAAAGTGATAAAATCAAAATCAGATGAAAACAATTTTAATTTCAACTTATTTCTATATGGTGTGGTTTTAGACTTTTAGTTTCACCTTATTAAAATGTAAAACAAACCACAACTGGACCAAATGACCAAAACCGCTCTATTTGACATAAGTGTTTATTATTTTTTCAAATGTCATAAAGCATATATCCTGCTATGTGGACAAATGATGTGTCCATTACAATCAATGGATAGAAAAGGACATGATCTTTTCCAAATGTTGAAGCAAAAATCTTCCTATGTGGACAAATGATGTGTCCATTATAATCGTTGGATATAAAAGTCATGATCTAGATTAGCCATGTGTCAAATTTCATAATCTACGATTTAACTGCGGTTTCAAAATACATTTGTAGCTATGGATATTTAACTGCGGTTTCAAAATCTGCGGCTATAAATGTTCTATAACTACGGTTTTCCCGTGTGTAGTAATAGGAGCTACATATTGCTACGATATTTCAAAACCACAATAACAGAGGACCTTGTAACTGCGGAAACAAAATCGCAGTTATAAATCGCAATAATATGATATACTTGTTAGTGAGGAATTTAAAACTGTAGTAACATAAATCTTGTAACTACATAAACAAATTGCAATAAAAAATCAGAGTAATATTAAATCTTTTAACTGCGGAAATAAAATCGCAGTTAGAAAAAACGTAGTAATATGGGCTATTTATTGCTGCAGTAGTTAAAACTGCAGTTAAAAAAATCTTTGTTACTACGGAAACGAAACTACAGTTAAAAAGCGCAGTACCAGAAACCTTGTAACTACGGAAACAAATCACAATAAAAAATTGCAGTAATAGAAAATCTTATAACTATGGAAATAAAACCACAGTTAGAAAAAACGCAGTAATATACTACTTATTGCTACAGAAGTTAAGACCGCAGTAAAAAAAATCTTTTTTACTGTGAAAATGAAATTGTAGTTAAAAACACAGTAATAGTAACCTTATAACTACGGAAACAAATCACAATAAAAAAGTGCAGTAACAGAAAATCTTGTAACTATGGAAATAAAACCGCAATTAGAAAAAATGCAGTTATATGTGTCACTTATTGCTGTAGTAGTTAAGACCGCAGTAACAAAAAAAATCTTTATTACTGTGGAAACAAAACTGCAATTAAAATCCACAGAACCTTGTGTCATCGGATTCCTATTGAAAAGTTTAACGATTTAGATTTAAGATTTTTATTTTTCATGGTCCCCTCACAATTTTATGTTCTTATCATTCAAGGACATTGAGGGTCTTGAGAATAGAATATTCTCACATGGGAATTTGTTTGATCTGATATCAGTTACGTACATTAAATCCCGCTTGAAAAATTAAGTGATTTGAGTTCTAAAGTTGGAATTTTTGTAAGAATTTGGAATTCTCTTGCGTTAGATTTGGATTCAAGTTAGGGGTGGGAGTTGCGGGATATTGGCTCTAATTCCTTGGTTTCTAGTAGATGGAGATTTGTTGAATGGTTTCAGATCTAGATCTTCTTTGCTTCGCATAAGTTACTTTGGTGTCTGTATTTCTAAAGTGGGACGCGTTAGAGGCATTATCTGTGTAGTGTGGATAACATCATAGGCATTACTATAACGCCTTATCTCTTTCTAGATTGCTTGAGATAATGAAGGAGTTTGATGAAAACAACAGAAGTGGGGTCATGAGTCTATGTCAAGAATTTGGTGGAAGAGGCGAGAGCGTTAAGGAAACTGAGAACAACTGTTACTGTGAAGAATTGTTTGAGTAAGAATGAAGGCGGTTAGATGTCCCAAACCAAGGAGACTACATACGAGGCATTTTGGAAAGCACACTAACATTAAAGTTAAAATACAACAACAGAGCACCAACGGACAATATTAGATACTGCTTCGAGATGGTTCACATCTGTAATAGCATTGCTTGCGAAGTAGATGAATTATTTGATTAAATCGGGGAAGCTACAAAAAGGATCGATTGTCAAGCTGACCCAACTTGTCTGCAATGTCATCTAGGATTGAATGTGACTTTTGGAATATTTTTCTTTAGAAAGTTTGGATTTAGGTTTTATTATGTGAAATGTGTTGTTCCTTATGGCTTTGTTTTAATTAATAGGAATTTTATTCATTGTTTTTCTTTGTTAATGAGAGGCATCACTACGAAAAAAAAGGGTCAATAGCGACGGATTTAGGGGCTTTTTCTCACCCACCTCTAAAAAGAATAAATTAGGGATGGTTTTATTAACTCGCCTAAAAAAATTATGTATTACGGGTGGTTCTAGTTACCCGCCTCTAAGGGTGATATAATAACGGCGATTATAATTATCCGCATCTAAAGGTCATACAATAGGGACGATTCTGGTTACCCCTAATAAAAGTTATTCAATAGGGGCAATATAAAAATATTGCGGCACAAAGCACAATAAACATTATTTTTTTCATTTAGATGTAAGACGCTATAGGGGCGTTTGAGTGTCCGCCCCTAAATGTTAGTCAATAGGGATTCATACGGAAGAGAGCACTACAGCGGCACCTTTTATTTTCGCCTCTATCCAGGGTTTGTGTTTTGAATGAAACGAAGCGTGACAGAAGACCTTCGCGCTATTTTTTTTTCCCAGTCCCGCGGTTCTCTCTGTGATATCCTTGGAAACCCTAACCACATAATTGATCTTCTGTACTCCATTCTGCTAGCTACTCCAGCCAGCAGCCAGTCATCGCGACTCCATCAAACTCCCTCGGTTTCTCCCATTTGTTCTCTCTCTCAAGACTCGACTCCCACAGGCTCTCCTTCGCTCGACTAAGAAGCAGAACTAGGTAAGGATGGTTGATTTATTTCACCCTGTGTGTGTGTGTGATTTTTTTTTCTAATGCTCTCTCTCTCTCTCTCTCTCTCTCTCTCTCTCTCTCTCTCCCTCCGAGTCTACTGCAACTCTGTTTTTATGATTTCTTTCACGCTGTGAGATGCTATCTCATTGTTGGGTTCCTCTGCCAACATTTGGCCAAGAAATCTAACCCTTCATAATTCTGTGTCTCGTTATTGCACGTAATCTTGAAAACTGCAGCCATTGGATTCAAGAGCAGATCTTCCTATGGAGGTCTCTCAGTAGCATTTCAACGATGGTACATCCCACGGACCAAATATCTGAGGCAAAATCCAATCCTTCATTTCTCAAGGCGGCCCATCTCATAAAGCTTAGTTGAGGACAGGGAGAATCTAATAATTACAGCAATTCAAATCATAGTTGTCTCGGCGCCAAGGCGAACCAAGGCGGTGGAAGGTTGTTTAAGTGCTTAGGCGAGAAGGCGCACGCATTTAGGCGAACAAAGCGACCAATTGTTATTTTTTATTTTTCCTATTTTCTAACATTATTTAGTAAGTTATATATACCTTGTATCATAAAAAATCAAGAGTAAGCAACATCAAGTCATTAAAAATCAACATTTATTCATATTAAATCATAAAAAATTAACATTAAGTCATATTAAGTTATAAAAAATCAAAATTTAGAGAAATGCTCTAGTTCTATAACAAGTTTGACTGGTCAAATGATATTATTTTTACATAAGACTTTTTTGTATCAGTTATAATATAAAACCAGCTTTCCAACAAGTCTAAGATTACTTAAATCTAAGTTGTAATGACAAAGTTATGCTCCGGTCAAACTTATTTTTAAGTGCGCGAATGCTGTTAAAATCGCCTGAATGAAAATAATTTAATGGATATCAAAACAAAAAATTATTTTACCGGACTTTTAGTTTTTAGCAATGTTTTAATATGATAGAATTTATAAAATTTTCATAATTGAGAAAAACTCCAGCATTTAAAAGTTGAAAATCGCCCCTATAACCAAAATCCAGTTTTTATTCTTGGACTGGGGGTTGACTTTTTATCCTTTTGGAATTTGATTTTTAAACTATTTTTATTGGATTCAAATAGGGGGTATTTGCTTATTTATGAATAATATCTTAAGTAAATGAAATGACAAATATAAAAAGCATTTACTTAAAACACAAGGCGGTATGCAGTGCAATAAGGCGACTGTCGCCTAGGCCCCAGGCAAACCGCCTGGACGCCTAGGCAACGCCTTGACAACTATGATTCAAATAGTGGGTGAGATGATATTTATTGGAGAGATTTTCAAGATTGAACAATTACATGGTCAATTTGCTTCTCCGTCATGTATTGCCAAGAAAGGCTGAGAAGATCTAGTTAAGGGATTATTGTTCTTGGAACCCTTAGAATGAGGTCCTCTGACAGGGGAACACAAAGCAATTGATATTGTTTGAAGAAGCTTTACTTGGGCACCGTCAGGGGTGTGGGAGGGCCGCAGTTTGGTTCCATTTCCATGTTCGGTCAGATTAAGTTATCTATTACTTGATCTGTTGCAATAAGTTTGTTGTAACAGTGAAATAATGATACTCGAGCAAGGGAAAACTTGGCTTTGTATGAGAAATACATGGGTGATTACAAGGTTGGGGAGGTTGTTTAACTTAGAGTTGGGGATCATCTTTTGTGCTTTTTTTCTCCTGTATTTAGTGTCTCAATGTAATGTATCATTGAATACATTTTCATAACTTGTGGCACTGCCTCAGTGAACATTTTTAAAAGGGATACAACATTGGTCCAATGGTAAGGTACGAATGTTGTGACCTCATGGTCAAGCTATTGAAATAACTTATCAACATTCTCGGGGTAAGACTGTATAGTTTTTACACCCGAACCTTGCATATGCAGAAGCCTCGTGCACTGGGTAGGCCCCCTTTTTATACACTGAGCATGAATTATGAGTTACTTCTGTGCCTCTTATGATTTTTCCATCATGGATTGGAATACCTAAAACCTAACTCTTTGAAGCTTTCTTTGAGATAAGATTAAATGAGAAGTACATTTGAGATAATGCCATTGCCATATCCAAATGTATCTACTATGTTTGCTTTGAAAACTGAATCTGGTTCACGAAAAACATGAAAACCATTGTCATGGAGGGTCTAGTTCCAGTTATAATGAGTTTGATTACCCATCGGGTTTTTGGATTATGGGTAGAATTTGAATTTACAAGCTATGATCACGATTGATAAACTTATTTGGTCAAATATTTGTCATGTGGTAGCTTTGATGGAGGAGGAGGATTCTTGATTTCTTCCCCTAGCACCTGACAGCTCTACTGGTAAATATATTTTCTTCCAACTTTGGTATGAAATTATTCTTTTTCTCTACCTTCTGTTTCCATGCTTATATTCCCTTGAATTTCCCTTCTATTTGTTGGTTTGTTAGTTTATTGAAGGCAACATCTTGTAAGATTGGGGAAGTAATTTAGGGGCATTATCTTGTTAAATTGAATACCCTTTTGTCTTTATGGGTTGTGGTTGATCCTTATTCGTCACTCTCATTACGATTAAATGGGAGAGGTCCTGATTTGAAGGCGCGAAATTTCCCAATTTCTGTTTTAGCTCTAGTTGCTAGACTTGTCTTTGCTCTGTTAATTAAACTTTGGTTGCTGGTTTTGGTTCAAATAGATCCTAGATTATGAATGTACTCCAACATTGTTAATATAAGCTGGTGGATTATCTAGAAGCTGATCAAGCCTTTCCTCTTGCTAGCTGAGCATCAACTTATACTCTAGAAGGAATGGATATATACTCTACTGTTCTGTATGTGATTTCTCCATTCTAAGTTTCTTATTGTACTCTTTTGAATGGTTTTGCTGACCCATAAGCTAATTAAACATTAATTGGCAGTGCATATATTGATATGCTGTTGTACTGATAACTATATTTGGTACTGCATGATATTTTCATATTCGGTTGGGTACTCTGCTGCATTACCAGTTATCTTCTTACTTTTTTCTTTCTATTAGTTTTGCCTTTCAAATGAATGGTAGAAAAGAACAATAAATTATCATAAGAGCTAATGGGTTTCTTGCTAGAAAAAAATTTATTGTTTCTATTGACTCTAGGCATACAAAGCTGTTGATTCTATGCTGGTGAGTGTGTTTTTGGATCTGCAGGTTCCATGTCATTGTTGAAGAGTTTCTCAAAGAGGAAGAGAGGACTTAGAGTCAATAAATCCCCTAGGTATTTTCTCTATTTTGTTAGTTAATTAGATTAATTAGATATTTGATTTATTGTTTTATTTACATGTCTTAATCAACTTAGCCATCAGTCAGTTCATTGTTTTAACTAGTATGCACTCTTCTTTAGCCAACCATAATGCCCTTTTCATTTTAATAAGTTAAAGTGATAAAAAAGTTATGATTTTTCCATATGAGTATTTATTAAATGATTGCAAAGTGCTAATTTTGTTAATATTGATTATAGGAAGTACCCCAAAGATTCAAATATAACTAATGAAGAATGTGGTAACGACCCTTTCAGAGTTCCCCAACCACATAGAGCTTGGGAAGCTTGGACTTGAAAAAGATATGAGCAACAAAGAGCACTAAACTACTAGTCTAGTAGTTTCGTTTTTCTTAGCATACAACATAAATTGTTGAGGGAGTTGAGTTTTAAAATATAGGATTTCTGATGTATCAAGTATTGTGAGTGTAATTTTTATTTTAGATTTATTTTGAATTTTAATGATTTGTATGATGAACAAGATTTATGAATTAATATATATTTTGGATGTTAAACAGTCCTTACATGTTGTATTGAATGAATTTTTATTTTAGATGTATTGTGTATTGAATGGATTATATGGGTTCAAGAAATCAAAATTCCGTTCTTATAACTTTTTATCTGTAACTATAAGTTAAAGCTATAGTTTTCACAATTAAATATGTAATTAAAATCCACAGTTATGGATTTTTCTATACAAAAATTTGTAGCCAAAATCTGTAGTTAAAGATTTTGATGCACTAAAATTTGCAGCTAATATCTACAGTTATAGCATTTCTTGCACAAAATATTTGCCATTATAAATCGCAACTACAATATCAGTGCACAAAATTCTGTAGCTAAAATTCATAGTTATAGATTTTTCTGTACAAAAAATCCGCCACTACAAAACCATAGCTATAAATTATGGGGCACAAAATTTAGCAACTAAAATCTATAGTTAAAATATGCCACTATAAAAAATTAGTTATCAATTTTGGGGCATAAACATTCGCAGCTAAATTCCGCAGCAATAAATTTACTGTGGAAAAAAAAACGTAGTTAGAATCCGCAGCAATAGATTTACAGTGGAAACATTAGTAGCTACATATCTGCATCTAGAAATTTACTGTGGAAAAAATCCGCAGCAATAGATTTGTTGCGGAAACATTCACAGTTAAATATCCACAGCTATAGAGTGCCTTGTCTCCACGGTGTGAAATTCGTAGCTACAGACTTAGTGATGGCACTTGTAGTTGTGGATAGAAAACCATAGGTAATCTGCATCAATAGGATATTGGTGCAGATTTTTATACATTTTGCTGCGGAAAAAACTGTAGTTATAGGCCTCGTTTGTTGTAGTGGATCCTTGTATTGGCATAATTTTCTATGTATGGTTATGCATATGTATTAACACTCCGAGCTATGCAATATCCAAACTTTGAACAAAAGTAGACAATTTAGATTTAAAGTACTATAAAAATGGATGACTTAAACCACCACCATACGGAGTTAGTCAATACGATAATCATGGAATTGAAAGATGAGCAAAGATAGTCATCCTTGACTTTTATGGGGGTAGTAAAACAGAGCAATATATTGATTAGATTCACAATTTGGAGATATTCTCTATATGGTTCTAGTTGCCTGTGGCCAAAAAGATTCTATTTGCAAGGCTAAGCTAAAGGCCACAACTCGAATATGGTGGATTATACATGAGCAACAAAATTAAACTTGAGGCATCATGTTAGTTACTATTTAGGTTGAGATGAATGACCAAAGATTCTTGCCAATTGACAACAAGCAACGGATGCATCTCAAATATGCACAACTAAAATAGGAAAGCTTAACAATTGAGGAGTATGTGACCATATTTAGCAACTCAATCTAATTTTAAGTGTGATGAGGAGGTATTAGTGGCACAATTCTACAATAGATTGCACCATCAGCTTAGTGCTACAATAGCATTCAATTGACTTCCTGCGATGGAAGATGTTGTTCAGATGGCATATCGGATAGGAGAAAATATGAAACATCATACACTTGGAAGATTTGTACAGATACTCTCTAAGGATGATAGCTCTAATCAACAACAATCTTCTATACACGGAAAGTCATTTAACAAACAACATATTAATGGTTAATATATGGCGTCGAGGCCAAACCGCCCTAATTCTCGACCTCGACATGGTTTAGATAGACCTCTTTCTAAACCAAGGGCTGAGATACAATGCTTCTCATGCAAAGGGTACGAGCATTTCTCTGCTCAATGTCCCAATCGTCCGGTTGCTTTAGTTGATAAGGAAGAGCAATGACGAAACAAAATAGTACTTACAAAGTTAAGAGCATGACTGCAAACCTAGTGAAGTCAATAACAATGATAGTTATGAATAGCAGGAACATTGTTACGGTCTTCGTCCACTTTTGACTACACATTGGTTTCTGATAAGGATGATTGGCGCCACAATAGTATTTTCTAGACTAGAGTGAGATGTGTTGGCAGGTGATTCTTGAATTTTTTTCTTTTATTTTCAACCTCATCATTTTTTTGGGGGGCTTTCCTTTTATTTATGCTCCCCTATGTGGAAAACGAATCGAACCAGTTCTCCCTCTCCCTTTGGTATTCTGAATGGTGATTGTTTATGCTCGTATAGCATAAAAATGAATCAAATCATTGGGAGGGCCATGAGAGAAATCCACTTCATACCTTTGCTTCGTCATCAAACCTTCTTTGCCTCTTCACTACTCCGAACTTTGCACCTATTTTGTTCTAGCTTGTACTCTCTATTTGCTTTTCCAGCATCCTTCCGGTATTAAGTAAAGTAAGTAATAAGTCATAAGTGAAGTGGTGAAGGTGCTCCTTCCTAAGAGAAAAACATATCTAGCTCTATATTGTTGCTGCAGAAATGAAAAAGGATATATCCACCTTTTTCTGCAAATTCACAATTGCAAGAGCAAGACATTTCAAGAATAGTTGTTCTCAGAGATGCTACATAAGCGTTGTTAGGACTAATCCGTATATAAGAAAGGATGCTAGATACTTCAGCTACACATGAATCAACAACTTTTGACTCAAAGTGCTTTTCCCTTGGTGGTCGAGCTGATCGTAGAGAACCCTAAACGAGTAAGGCCGTATTGAAAGCCTCCATTTGCTGCAAACAATTTGATTTCACTTTTATATTCAACCCACTTTGTTACTCTTTAGCAAGCTAGTCCAATCATTCAATAAAGGGCGAGGCTAAAACCAACACGTCAACTCACCTCTCCGATCCCTTTCTCATCTCACCTCTATGATTTCCCTATCACATGTTGGTTCAACAGGCGAGAGTTTTTGGTGAGTTGGTCTTCTATTGTTCTACTGATTTCCCACTCTATCTTCGGGTCATCCGCACACCAGCTGAGGAATGAAACTACCTCAGACACTTGCGATCTTCTCAGGTGGGAACAATGGCATTAGTGAGAAAAAAAGAAATGTTAAGGAGGTTAGCTGTTGCTGGATCAACGTATGGGTGCCGTTACTGCAGTCATTTTTTCTTTATTTTTTTTCCCAATGCTTAATAAAGATAGACGTTTTATACTAGGCAATTTAATTAGAAACAAATGCATAACAATTTTATCTAAAATTGAGATTTTTAATTTTTTGCTATTGTAAAAAGTGACTGATGGATCACACATATCAATATTTGCATTAATAAACATAATTAAACTTAATTAATATTAGATGTAAAATCCAAAATAATGAGAAAAGATTTCAAATTAAAAAGCTAAATTGGATTCATGAAAACCTAAGAGATTGAATTTAATTATAAATAATTAATTTATAATTCATTCTTAATACCAAAATAAACACCCTTTTTTTATACTGTATCATTGCCGTATGCATTTTATAACCCGATTAAAATGTAATGATCATCTGTAATATACATTGTATGTCCTGTAACAGGTCCGTTCTTCTACCCTTCACCTGGAGTTGAACTTATAATCCTAGGCCGGAACAAATTTATACGATTGCATCAAATTTTTGAATAATATTACCATGCCATACGTATCATTCACGTACTATTACCGTTCCCGTACTTACTATCGTCCAACTCATTTTGGAAGGACAATAATCAAAATGCATAACCATACAGTCCCACGGCAAAACATTGTTCCACAAGGCCTGTCTCACAATGAACTTTCACAGTTTCCAAGCCAACCAGAATGCGGATTCGTCGTGCTCTAAATAGCATCGAACCAACCCACTCCGTCAAGTCGGAGGTAAAAGTCAATGACAAAATCAACACCCCAAAGCAACGGATTGAATCCTCTATGGATCAGCATGATGTTAGGCACACATGCAACGTCTAGAAACGTCTTGAACTGGATGTGATCGCCTTGACATGGTACCACCAAGGCACTTTTGACCATTGGATGCATGCCAGACACCATATTACGCCAGAGGAGTTGAATCCCAAAGCGACACACCCCACAATTAGAAAGAGTGCAATGCCATGCATGCCCATTTAATTACCCAAGGACAAGACCTCTACTCTCCAGCCAACCGACGTCCCTTATTGGTATACTGCCACAGCAGTGAAAAATAGAAAACGTCCAAGCATCTTGGGCAACCCAAATCTTGTGACCCAGAACCATTGACATAGAGGGAGAGGTTCATATAAAAAAAAAAAAACTTGCGAAGAAACACGCATCATCTGCACTAGTCAAGATATCATTAACTTCAACACAACAAAATTTCTTGAATCGGATTGTAAAAGTCTGATAACAAGAACCAACTAAAAACAGAAAAAACACTAGAGGACTCCTACAAAAGAAAGTGCGGGTAAAAGGGACAAAAACAAAAGTAAGGTACCATTTCTAAATCATTCATCTTCAGCCATTGTACCCTTCTCGCTCACATAAATACCATCCAGGAACTTTCTCATGTCTTTGTTCTTAGCATGGCATTTCTGTCGCACAAAAACAGAAAGATCCATTAAGCAAAAGTGAGTGAGAGAATGAGAGAGTGAGTGGGTGAGAGATTGAGGAGTACCTGGTTTATTAAGGCAGTCGAACAGGAGACAAGTTCAACATCATTTCCATCCAATACGAGTTCATCCTTGACCTTCTCAGAGCGAACAATGGACACTCCAAGCATATCCACCTTCCGCACCTAATACAACCAACCAATTTAAACAGAGTGAAAACGACCATCTAAAAGAGCTGAATATAGTTTTATAATTCAAAAATCATTGCCATTGAACCAATATTTTCCCATCAAGCTTCTCATCATGCATCTTCAAGAAGCAATTCAGAAGGTAAATTCTCGGAACTAATATATAGCGTATTCGACAATGGAAACAAAATCCAGAAATCATATGCGGAACAGTAAACCAAACTTATAACCACCCCATGTATCTCTTTTTATTTGCATAACATCCTCCAGAAAAAAAAACCAATACCTCATAATACAGCAAAAAGGAAAAGACATGCCTAGAGGATCATAGAAACTGATCAAAGACATGGTCTTAAGACTACTAGCAGATGATATTTTATGAACATACTGGTCTAGTTTGGAATATAAAAAAAAAGGCCGAAAAAAAGAGAGAGAAGCTAATGAATCAACATTACATTTAAGGCAACAGAGAAATGTGTGCAACACCTGTCCCATTAAGTCAAGCATCTGGATAAGGGGAAAAAAACAGCACAAGAAAAATCAACCAAAACAGCTACAACAGAAATGTAGGGGCAAGATCAATGCTAGGCCGACCCAATTACACTTACCTCGCTATCTCATTAATTTTCTCAATAATAAATAATCAATGAGAAAGTGATATAAGAAATGCCACAGCTCAAGCTAATCTAAGAAGATAAGAAAAACTCAATGTAACATAAACCTTCATTTGCATCCATCCGATGTTGATGGCAGAACCATTGATTTTACTGACTTGGATGCACTGTCAAAAAAGATAATAGTAAATAGTTTTGATTCTCCACAAACAGTAGTGAATCTACTTTGGGCTTTTGAGAAGTCCACTCATGACGTAAACTAGAGATTGCTCACTATGATTTGCCAGACACTTCCATTTGTGGCATTTCTTGCCACTGCCTATCTAATAATGAATTCTCCCTTGGCCCGGGAAACCACTGGCAACACCAGACAGAAAGAGGTCCATGTAGCTGCTGTGCCCCACTTGTTTGGACACCATTGTATGAGTTTTTCTTACAAGTTATGGTCCTACTCGGATGTTTCTTTTCTACCCTAAAATTTCTGGTTGATTGTTTCCTCTGACTTGCTTCACTGACATCCATCACAGATCACCAAACTACACATACTTCAGTGGATCACCCTAAATTTCACTTACTATTGGTTTGCATATTTAAGAAGCAAGGGATCAAAGAAAATGATTAAAAACAATCAAATACGAAATTTGGAACTATGAACAAACTGTGTAAGGTAAGAAATTCATTTTAGGCTTGCTTGGTGATTCTTTTTTGCTGCTACAACTTTTTTTGGGGTTGCGTCTTCTAACTAGGGCACACCTATCCAGATCACTGCATATGCTGCACAATGGAGTATGCAGCCCCAGTGATTCAAGCTTGAGTCTAGTCCACGACAAGGCAGTGTTGGTGCCGATTTTACTCAAGGAAAATGAGCTGCTTGTTTGGTGATTCAAGCCAAAGAAATCAAGGTCATGTATTATGTGCAAAGTGATTTGGTAATGCTTCGTACTTGTCTACGTACATGACAACCAAGAACCATCATACCAGGTGAAAATCCTAAGCAGTTTAAACTTAATAAAACAGTGGAGCACTTACACCACTAACCATAAGGCTACTATATTCAATCCCATCTGCCGAACCATACAAAGCACAACTGCAGAGTGGGAATGCGGTGGAAGAAGGTGAATCAGAGTCTAAAATCCATCCGCATCATTTAATCCATTTAGTTATATCTTTTATTGCAAGATTTAGGAATAAAGCACATTTATCAGAAGTAATTATTGAAACTCAATGTTGTCATTGTACAATATTTGTGGCTTATGAAGTTGGAGCCTGTTAGTTCTTCAATGGGTTCTGCAGGGATCCAGTTTAGTCACATGGAACAAAAAAAGCATGAGTCGTATCACTCTACACCTAGCTTTATTCATACGATAAAATAGACTATTTTACCTCGACTCCCTGGAATGGTTTTTAGGCATGGTCCACTTATGTTTCAAGTGAAACTTCTTTTACCTGCATGATATATTAAAACTCAGTATTAATTTGATGTTGCAAGTGTATTTATTTAGAGATTATATAACATATTAATTATCCAGTGTGCTTGAATACAAATTTTGTTTTATTGGCTTTCAATTTCTTATAAAACCATGACGGGCATTATTTGTGCAATTTAATGGAGAGTAAAATCGTTACCATTCTAGTTGGATAGTAGTTTTAGATATTTAGATTTTATCGGATTTTCCGTTGAATCTGTTGATGGACAAATAACTATTTGTTTTCTTCGGTTTTTGTTCGATAAGCTATTGTTGGCAACTTGGCGTCAGGTTTCAGAATTTTAAGTTGTAAGACAAATACGATCGAGGTATTTGTTGGGTTTGGATAATTATTTTGGTATGGTTTGTGGGTTAGTTTGTCCGTTAATGTTTGGAAAAATCATCGCATTACAAGTGTTGAGAACTTGTGAACGTTGAGAAGATTGTATGAAGCTTATATTTGTTCTTCTGGGGACTCTAGGAAAAATAAATTTTTGCGTCTGTTGATGAGTTGCTGGTTAGATGTTTGGATATGCAAGCAAGAATTCTCTATTATATTCTGTTCCAGAGAGACTAGATTTATAAAATTTCTCCTAACTCACAACTATCAGAAAGATAACCTCATCACTTGAGCAGTCGAATCATATACTCATGAAACAATTCCTTCCCAAAAAATAGGTTGGACAGTTGGACCATTTTCATAGATTTCTGGACGACCAATGCAATGCCAATAACAGTCGTTATGACAATTTGAAATCTAAAATCCTACCATTTAGAAATCTAATCAATGCCGTAAAATAGAAACCAATATAACGAGATCATGAGTTAGAGAACCCCAAAGTCAAGGCTTCACTGAGATCCACAGAATATTATGTCAGGAAAAAAAATTTTGAGAGGGGTTGGGGGAGTGTCTCGTTATGCAACAAACTAATATCAGTATACCACAAGCAACCAAGAGAAGAAAATCTGGAACTCCTCCAAATACCAACACAATCAAGGAGGAAACGGGAAAAAAAATGCTTCAGATGAGATGAATTTACTAGAGTGTCTAAGTATACCTTCTTCTCACCAAGAAAGTTACGAATCTCTATGCTCTTGTTGCCGTTGGTGATGCTGGCGTTGATAGGGAAGTGAGCATATACGAACCTCATCTTGTAGCGGTAGCCCTTGGTGACACCTTTGATGAGATTCTCGACATGGCTAATGGCCGACCGGATCGCAGCGGTGGTCTTCCTTGATCCGAACCAAGCTTCAATCTTAAGCTTCTGCTTGCCTGATTCATCCTTGATGAGTTGGAAGTCCAAGTTGAGATGCTTGAAGTTCCTGGTGAGCTTTCCTCGAGGACCTTCCACCTCGATCATCTTTTAGCCTTCACCTTGATCTTCACCCCCTCAGGGATGTCCATGGTATCCGACGACAGGATCGTCTTCATTTTCGCTGCTCCACAAGTCCCCTCTGCTCCACTTCTGCTCTTCTCCCCGCTCTAAGGGATGGGATGCGAGCGCTGGAGGCAGATACAAAACCCTAAATTTATCTTCGACCTTTATAAGGAGGAGTGAATTCATTATGAACCCTGTATGGGTTTTGTAAGAGTGCACGTAATGGGCCTTATCACGATAATCTGGCCCATGTATGTACCAACTTTATGGGTTTTGTAAGATGGCAGGCAATGGGCCCTATTACAGTAATCTGGCCCATTTATAACAGATCCAGTAATAAATACCCTAACGTCAAGACTAACGAAGATTTCTTAATTTTTTGGGGAAACGACGATTTCCTCGTGACTCATTGTCTATGAAGCTTCTTGTACCTTAGCAGAAACTCCCCCTTCAAAGTATGCTAGCAGATAGGACCAATAAGATCACATAATGGAATATCATTCATGAAGGATATAAAGATAATTTCAGAAAAAAGGGAAAAGAGAGATAGACACAATAGGTGCTAGCATACTTGATATGGGCGGCATATCCAATCTTTTCCCATTTTGAATATACCCTCAATCATAATTTTACATCACTATTGCTACTACCGTTTCGGTGCCAGCTCCACCTCACGCTCTTACTCTCCGCCACACTACGCCCACCTAATCCTGCAACCCCACCCCTCCCCTCCCCTACCCTCCCCTATCGTACCACCTTGCCCCTCACTCCAGAGTGGTTATTGTCTGCAGTGAGTGCAGTGGTGAGGTGAACATCGGGGATGGCCAAGAGCATTCGGGCACGTGTCCCGAGGTCATCTCGGCCATCCGATGCTCATCGCACCACCGCACTCACTACAGAGGATAATTTCACCTCACTCCCTCCCTCCCTGCTTCCACCCCACCTTCACCTTGTTACTAGTTTTGTCACCTTGCTTGTGATCTCCCTCATTGCTCAATATCACACTCCCTTCTCTAGTACACTATGTCCCTATCTTCTTTACTTCCACCCTACCCAGCCCTACAATCCCCGTTATTGCATATTCTCCACTGTGCAACCTCCACTTTTGTCCCTGACAAGGCCTCCACTACTGCGCCTCTTGCACCCCTACTCGCGCAGCCCCTCCATGTCTCCCTATGTGCTTTCATTGACGAGGTCCAACCTAACGCCCCGCACATTACAAATTGTTACATGTGTAAAAGAGAGGGAGAGAATATTGAGACAAATAAAATAAAATCAAATGCAATAGAAAAAATTGGAGAGAAAATAGGGAAAGGGGTGAAGTTTTACCGACCAAGCTTAGGGTCTGACTTATGGAGGAAGCCTTCCTTTAACTCAGAGTTGGTGGGACATTGCATGGGGGTGGGATGGGAGAAACCGTCGGCCACGTCTGCCGACAGGAAAGCTTAGTTATTTATGCTGTCGATCCAAAAACCCACCCTGGATTACCAAATGACCCCAAATCAGATGAGGTGGAATAGTTCGTACAACTATCCCACCCCTTAAAATCTCATCCCTCTAAACAAACAATGCCTTATTGTCTATCAAACCAATGAAGATAAATAAATAAAAAGAAAGGACTTGTTGCCTGAAAGTGTAACCTCTACACCTGCATGGGGTCATTGAGGGGGCTTGCAGGGGTGGGGAGGCCATTTATTCACCCCTTGTGTGTGGACACAAGGAAATGCGGCTAGGATGGATAACGTACAGTAGACCGTCCCCGTGTCAATCTTCTCTCTCATATGAAATGCTACATTAATCCCATATTGTGGGAAGAGAGAGACACTGGGAGGGATGTGCGTATGCACATAAATATCCTAAATTTATAATACAAACCCGTTGAATTAGATACTTGAGACCATAAAAATGGTGCCCGGATCTTCTCAATGAGGTGGTGAGCAACAATGAGCATCCAACAGCTAAGGGTGCATGTTGGGGCCTCCCAACTATTAGATGGTAGTGACTCCCAACCGTTGGTCACTGCCACCCACCACAGAAGATCCAAACTCATAAAAATGGGTCACAAAAGTAGGTATTTTTTTAGATAATTACAAAAGTGGGATAGAGTATAACATTTTAGGCGGCTTTGATGAAAAGAGATTAAACCTAAAGCATAAAAGATTCTCTATCCATGTCCAATGAACATTTCCGAATGCACCAAAATAAACAATGACGGCCAAATCACTCGAAATTATTGAGGATTAACCTGTCTTGCTCTGTTTCTAACTAACCACATGTCTCTAACCAACCATGTAACAGATTGTAACTAACTCTCTTTCTTGTAACTCTAGTTGACTGTTCAAATTCTTTACATATAAATACAAACTCTTCCCACTCAAATTGAGTATTGGGAAAACTCCTAAACATCTTTTTCAGAAATGGACTGTAACATGAAACTCTTGATCAACTGTTATGTTTTGGCCAGTGAAACGTTTCATCCTACACAAAATAAAATTTACAACGCCTGTCTTTCCTTCCTTGTCATAGAAAAAAATAAAAAATAAATAAAAAAAAAATCCTCCAAAGAAGCAAAATTTCAGCCTTTTCTTCTGATACTATAGTTTCTCTAGATTACCCCTCTAACCTCTTCACCCCTGGCCGATTGCCCTGTCACTCTCCCTCCCCTCCCTGCCATGAAGCTGTGAACCCCACAGAACCCCCTCCTCTCTCTGTCTCTCTCTGTCTCTCTCTGCCATGATCCACCACGTGCTGCGGCCTGCCATACGATCCACCACCCTCCACCACCACCCGCTGACTAGCTGAGTGATCCCCTGCCACTGCCCGCCACCATTCCACCATTATAATCCTGTTTGCTAATTGTAAGATTCTTTTTCCACCAGGCCAAAATGTTGTCCAAGGAGAATGGTGGATCTTTTCGTTATGTTTATTTATCTCCCTCTAAATCTCTGATTTTTACGGGGAAAAAGAAAAATGAGAGCTCTGGTGGTCAAAAACGGAGGCTGCGGCTGAGGCTTTTGAAATCAAAGGTGGTGGCTCCTAACATGGCAAGCCAAAGGGTTGCAAGGAGTAGTCTGAACTCTGAAACAACCTGGGAAACTACTACTAACATAAGAAAAACAAGAAAGATGTGTATCGTTGGCGAGGGAGCACCGCGAGGATGTCAACTCCACTAGAAAATTAACAGCTACCACCAACATGATGCAACACTGTGGACTCAGAACGATACAATAGATAAGTTTTTCTGGAGCAGAGGACTAAGGGTAGCTCCCAAAGCCATTTACCTTCATCAGCACTTAGGTTTCTGATTCAGATTATGAAAACGTAAAATTACCGGGTACCTGAAGCACCAATGCCAAACTAGGGTCGTAGTTCTGGGCACAGGACGGGCAACTTGTCAGCTTCTTAGAGGACTTGACACAAAAATTTAGTGTTGTATGCATTTCACCGAGGAATCATATAGTACTCATCTTCTTGCTTCAACATTTTTATTTTTATTATATATATATATATATATATTTATTATTATTATTATTTTTTTAAATGGTGAAAAGTTTCAACTTGTGTTGGAACCTTTGAATTTGGCAACCTGTCACTCAGATTCAGTCTACATTAGCAACATCTCCCAACTCGTATTCTACCTGGCCTCTTGCATGGATATTGACAGGAAAGACATAAGCTCCTCAGTTCAGTTTCTTTCGGAGAGAGAGTGGAGAGCGAGAAAGCGACAAGGCAGATTGGTGGAAGTTGGAATCAGAAAAGTAGAGGAGAGGAGTTCAAGTAAATGTAGGCCAAAAATATAGGGGGAGACAAGATTTGCCCTTATGAGTAGAAAAGTTTGAGAAAACATAAACCAAGCATAGGGGAGTCAGATGAATTTGCCTTTGCATCATTAGAGGTTTTATCCTTGTGCACCCACCAGTAACACCCCCCCCCCCACCACCACCCCCAAAACCTCAAACAAAAGCGCACCTACCGTTCATATCAAGTTCAACCTCTTGGAATCCGAGCAAAGAAAAACGCATCTCAAGTTAGGAAGGCACGTAACATTGATTTCTATGACATTAAGAAACAACACAATGGGCAAAATCATGGATTTCTATGTCATATCACCATATGGTTCAAGAGAAGAAATTATAAAGGGCTGTTTACAGAAATAAAAAAGAAAGATTCTATTGTCATGCTAAAAGTCCTGAGACTTCTATATCCAGCTAAAGAGATTTTGCTTTGTATCATAAAAAACACAGTTCTAGCACGATCTTCCAGCATGGTAACACATGGTGCATATAGAATTCCCACACCATGTTCATGTGTCCTTGGCTTCTGAAATAGATATTTAATTGATTCCTGGTAAACCACCTTCAATGCATAAACAAATATTCATTCATTACACACACTACAACCAACATAGTGGCATGCAAGGTACAAACAGAACCAACTTCAGTAGTATCTCATACAACCCTTTTCACCGTAACCAGGTTGTCAGTTATTCGTATGACTATAACGATGATATTAATACTTTGCCTAGGCCTGCCATTCAAACGCCATTGGGACTTCTTTTTCTACGCCTTCCTGCTCAATGAAAGCCATGCATATGAATATGAAGTATTACATAATAATTTAAACAATTTAATACTGACCTTGGGGAAGAAAAAGAGGAATATAAATGCACGTACAAATGTTCACTCTCTGCACGACTCTGTGTAGGTTTGGGGACACAGTGCTAGTGAATTGTTATAACTGTTGGGTTTAGTTTTGGAAAAAATTAATGTCCATGTACACCACATAGACAACAAGCAAACCATTGTCAGCTCAACGACACTGGAACTGGTTCATTAAAAATTTTTGGTATGTCAAACTTGGTCAATGGAAAACTTCTTGTGCGATCTTTACTTGTTATTTGAAATTGGTTTTGCTTATATCAAAGGGCAGCCTGCGTACCAAGGGGTTGGGTTACAAGAGAGAGGGAGGGAAATAGGGGAGCACATACAATGCAACGGATGAAGTGGGATTTGATCTACAGACTTGCTATGTGACAAACCTAGAACATGTAACCAGTACCTGCAATAGAAAAGAGAGAGAGGAGAGAAAAGAGAGAGAGATTGAGCAAGAAGAGAAGGGACTGGCAAAGAGAAATAGCAGCCAATACATAAGCAGCCTCCCTCACGTATTACTTATAATAACCAAACAAAGCTTTACAATAGCAATCCTTGCGGAAACAAGAAAGCAAAATCCTAGTTTAAGTCTAATTTAGTAAACTAGAGATATGGTTAAACTAGGAAAGAGAAAAACGGAAAGAAAAAAAAAAAGGAAACCAAAGATTGACCCATATTGTTGGCACATATCTTAACAGGCTACAGCCAGCACAAGCCCTTGCCAGGCTGCTAGTTAAGCTAGCAGTTCACTTGAGTTTTTGCCTGATCATGTCATACAGTTATGTACAACAGCATGCATGGGAACAGACAATCATACATGTGTTTGCAGGCAGTAAATAGGTTGTTTTTAACTATGGAGAAAGAATGCTGCCAGGCTGCATAGCATACGCTGTCTCTCTCTCCTCCCTCCTATGAAATGACATGTCTGCCCCCTATTGTGGGAGGAGAGTGATAGACACAAGGAGGCACTAGTGTACCCTATGCAACTGGACAGGGAACTCAATCCCAATTAACTCATGTCCTATTCCACTTGGCCCATCCTTTGCTTATTTGCTACTTTCTTATTTCCCTAATGTCCATAACCCACCCACTTTTGACCAAGATCTTGTCCCAGAATTTCATTGCCTTGTTCACAACGAAGCCACAACCCAGTCCCCTCACAAGGAAATGCCTTCAAAAGAAAGAGTTAGTTGCAGGCACACTGGGACTTGGTGGATCTATACGTTCCAAAGCCAAATGTCACTTTCCTCAATGTTACAGGCACTGCTAGCGGGTCCAGTTCAAGGAAGGGAAAAGAACACCGTCTGATGTTGGAAGTCTTAAATGGGAGCATAGTGATTAGTGATCGAAGTGGTCAATCACACAAAGGGAAGCAAATATGGAGTGACCCTAGGAAACAAGTACCTGATGGCTGATGCCACCTATGGGATATATGATCATTTGCTCATTCCAGTGGAGACTGGAGAATGATGGCACATTCATCAAAATCTCAAAACCACATCAGCTCCAACTTAATCAAAACATGTGGGTTTTAGAACCGTACAACTATGCAAGTCACGTGCTCTCAGCAACCACTGCTGCTTAAAATCGTCCGAGGTTTAGAAGTTTGCGGAGAGGAAAAGTATCTGCGAGGAGCTCAAGGCACACTCTCGATCTCAGGCAAAATCATCCTTTTTCATTTTAATACTCGTGTGTTTGCTCTGATTTTCAGTTTTTTCGTTACTCTTCTTCTTGTCATTCACTTTTCTTCTCACATGAGGAACGACTTCATTAACTTCCTCCCACCCCTTACTGTTATCCTATAATCCCCCATCTGATATACACCTCTTGCAGTATGTCATCCAGCTTTGTTTCTGATGATCATTTGTTGTCTTTAAATTACCGTCTCTTCCTCATATACATATCTCTGTCATTCATTTCATTTTACACTGTTTTATTCTGGATTGAGTGCCGTCTTTCTATCTATGCATTAACTCTAGTAAGTACGGATATTCCTACTCTAGAATCTAGATGGAGCAGGGAATCCTGAAACAGCTAGGGTTCTTGAGCATCTCTATTCAAAGAATCAACCGGATATCCTATTCCTTAGTGAGACAAAAGCTGATTCATTTACCTAACCCCCCCCCCCTCCAAAAAAAAAATAAAAATAAAATAAATTTCTATTCTCTGACTCAGTATAGAGAATGTGCACCTCAAAGAGGATTAGCTGATACATTATGGTTGTTCTCAAAATCTTCTGTGGAGCTTCACTTTGCACATAATCGGATCACATTATAGCAGGATGTTGAAACTCTGAATCCAAGTGGATCTTCATCTCATACGCCATTTAAGAGAAATCTACACCTTAACTTCTGGATATTCCTCTCCCAACATGTTCATGAACATTGTTTTGCACCAAAAGCTCCCCATACTGATTGCAGGAGACTTCAACCAGATAAACTCCAAATCAGAGAAGAAAGGGGCATGCTTTTTCAACCACTCTGATGAGTGATTTTTGGCCCTTCAAAATCTAATATCAATCCTTGGTCTCTATCTTAAATACCATGGGTTTGGTTTTGTGTTTTTTTTTTTTTTTAATAATAAAAAAGTCATCCTAATGGGCGAGCCTGTGGCACAACGGTTAAGTTGCACTATTGCAACAGGTTGGTCACAGGTTCAAAACCTAGAAACAGCCCCTTCTACAAAGCAGGGGTTAAGGCTGCATACAACTTGCCCCTCCCAGACCCCGCAGTAGTGAGAGCCTCGTGCACTGGGTTGCTCTTTAAAAAGGTCATCCTAATCTTACCCCGTTATTGGGTCTGACCACTCCTCTCTGCTTCTTGATACCCATCCTCATCCTAAATTCTACCCCAAAACTCACATTTTTTCAAGGATTGGGCGTTACATGCCAATTTCCCATCGTTCCTCTATAGGCATTTGCCTCTAGATGAGTTAAGGATTAATGCCAAGCTAAGATTTCTTCCTCCATTATAAAAAGAAAAATGGAACAACAAAGTTTTTGGCAATGTTGACTGTGTTAGACCCAACCAGAATTCTGTCAGGTTTATATTTCTGAGGATTCTAATAGCCGTAATCAGACTCATCTTCTTGAGGCCCGTTTTGCAAACATCCTTGGGGAAGAGGAACTTTTTTGGAAAAAAAAATCCAGAGAGTTATGGTTGCGAGACGGAGATTGCAATACTAAATACTTCCATGCTGTTTGCAAAGCGAAAAAATATAAAATAAAACCAAAGAAATCATATAGTTGGGATTAAAAGGAGGCCTCCTGATACGTTATGGGAAACTGACTCACTCACGCGGAGATCATTTTCAGAACCTGTTAAGGATCCTCAATTTCTGCTGACCCAGAACCATTTTGAGGCATAATCACTAGAGGACAACAATGTGATTCTCACTGCCATACCTTCAGCTGAGGAAATAAAAGAGGTTGTATTTAGCATTGGTCCTCTTAAAGCATCTGGACCTGACAGTTACCCTGCCTGCTTCTATTAGCGGTTCTGGAATATTTTGGGGCACTATGGTTCAATCCTTTTTAGAACAGGTTCCTTTCCTGAACAGATTAATCATACTATGAATGCTGACATCACAAAAAATTGAAAATCCTGTCACTCCGGATGACTGTAGACCCATTAGCCTATGCAATGTGATATATAAATTCATCTCAAAGCTCTTCGCAAACAGACTCCATCCCATCTTAGACAAAATTCTGTCCACATGGCAAACCACTTCTATTAAAGGTAGGAGAATTGCAGACAACTACATTATAGTTAATGAACTGACACAATTTATGAGAGTATAAGTGCAAATGTGCTTTTATTGCTCTTAAAGTGGACATGTCCAAAGCCTACGATTGTGTGGAATGGGGTCATATAAGAGCAGTCATGGAATTCATGGGCTTCAGTGATCAATGGTGTGATCTGGTTCTATTTTGTATCTCTTTGGTCTCTTTCAAAGTGAAGGTGAATGGCTCATCCTTTGTCCACATCCAACCTTGTCGATGTCTCAGACAAGGAAATCCTTTCAGCCCCACTCTTTTCATCATTGCGACGGAAAGTCTCCTGGATTTTACAGTTTTGCCATGATGAAAAGATAGTTTTGGGAATTTGGATCACAAGGTCAGCCAATTATTCATCACCTTCTCAAAAATAAGAAACCTACTCAACTAGGAAACAAACTAAATAAAGAAACTAATCTTCAGAAAAAATCCCTACGTATCCAACTTCCTACCAAATAAAACAAAATAAATAATTAATGATTACATTTTATCCTAATATAGAGAATAAATCTCTATTTATCCTACTAGACCTAAATCGTAACTCGAGACTGGCTCTCGGTCGGGGCTCTCAAACAGGCTGGTCCAGTCCAAGGAAGTGCTTTTGCATCAATTCCCATGTTGTGCCCATGAGTTTTGTTCAGTGGTAAAAATTAAACACTCCAACGGGGCCCTACAGCTCCTTGTCAACAACACGAACAAAATCCAAGATATAAAGCTTCGATGTTGCATCTATGTCTTGAAATATGTGGGGGATAACAATCTCAATATAAATATCCATGGTTGCCTCACCCACAATAACCATCTCGTCTAATCGTTGTCCCACTAGCAAGCGGTCTTCCTCTTGTGTTGACCCATTCAGCTCATTCTGTGGCTGCATTGATGATATCACCTCCTTTGACTTTGAGCATATTTCGTCAACCAATCCTTGAAGAAAGAATGTCTAGTGCACATAAGAAGGTTGTAAGGTGCACAAGTTTCTGTTTCAATCAACGATGCTTCTTTGTTCTTCCAACCACTCTCAACCCAATTTGTTAAGTTTGTCTTGAATTCTTGACCCATTTGAAGATTGACCCACTCTGACATATTTTGGTGGCAACCCGAATGGGAAGTTTTCTGAGATCTGTGATGGAAGCAGAGGGGTTGGGTGTAATCTCTCTTCTGCATAGTGAAACATCTTCTTCTTCGCCTGAGGACATAGCACACCACATCGGTGTGTGAACCTCATTAAATCTCTGTGTTGTGCGATTTGTCTTGGTTTATTTTCGTATTTCTTTGTTTTCTCTAACACAATTTAATAATGCATAGAGAATAATCAAATAGAGCTGTTTGGAGGGCTAAGATCCATGTCACCGATTGCATTTAGGTGTGATGTCCCGGAGATGTTGCTTTGATATGGTTCTTTTCTTTTTTGTGCCCCTTTTCTTTCATTTGCTTTTTTACTTTGCTCTATCACGGATCTATGTAGCCGACCCCATTTAGTTGGGAAAATGCATTGTTGCTATTGTTGCAGAAGAATCAAACACAATAAGCAACATCACAATATTGAAAAATGGAGAATTTGACAAAGACGTCATCCTCAGACTTAATATGATCTCGTTGGTCTTTAATAACATCTCCATCACAGACTGCAAGATGAAATTGTCACTTTGTCCGCTTTGTCCTTTATCAATGAATAAAATAGCAAGTTTTTCATTGGGTAGGCGAACTATAGTCTTGAGCATAGAGGAATATATGGCTAGGTTTGCTCTGATACCAATTGAAAACCTCTATTTGGGTTCGTTATGGACCCACCCAAATGTATAGTTGCCAAAAATAAAGAGAATGACAGTTTTGGCAAATATAACAAAGGTTGCAAAGGGAGTGGCAAACTTGTAATAAATCAGAAATTGAATGAATCTGTTGTGTAATTAAATAAGAAAAGGATACAATAGAGATTATGAATTTATGGTAAAATGACCAACTTGGAACAAACCAAATAAAGGACAAAAGAAAATAAGTACTATAGGGCAAGATATTAATGGAAAGAACAAAAAAGAGGCTTTTAAAAAAACAACCGTGATGACAGTTGTCTTCAACCTTCGAATGGAATAGTAGGCAGTAGAACCAACATCACTCCCACTTTCATATCTTTACCAAAAAGCTATGGATGGAGTCGAAATTTCTGGAAGGGGTGCCAACATAGTATCCCCTTGTTTCCAACTGAAGAACACCCCCAAATTGAAGAAGAAAATCCGATAAAAGCCATGCAACCACCACTAGGCGGTAACTTCTGGTTCAATCATGGCTTCACAGAGAGAGGTCTCTCAGCAGGAAGTTTGAAATTCGAATAGGGATGGAGATCTATGGCTTGGGTCGCTCTAAGGTTAGGATTTACTGCCAATGGATGATCTATGAAGGAGTTCTATTGAATAATACCCAACCCAGATGTAGGCGTAGGATACTAGAACAGAGGGGAAAATAGCAGCTGAATGGGAGAAATAACAGAATAGAAAAGAGGAAGACAGAGACGATAAAATAATAAATAAAGGTGTAATGGTAGGAATTAGATAGGTCACCTGAGACAGGGAGAAAGGTCGAAGAAGAGAGGGAAACGTACCTAAGGCCTTATTTTGTGTGATTTCTATTTCAATTTCATGGGGTGATTCCTATTACAGAAATTGTTTGGTTTGATTTTTGCACCTTATTTCAGTGAAATAGAAATTCTGAAATAGTGAAAGATCTATTTCAATTTTGAAATTGAAATTGTTCTCTCTTGCTTTTTAATGAGCCATGGTTAATTTAATGGGCAAAGCAGTAATTTCATGTTAAAAATAAAACACCACCTCTAATCTTCTCCTAATGGTCTCACCACCACCCCGCTGCCGCCGCCGCCGCCGCTGCCGCCGCCACCACCACCACAGCCTCCATTGCCACCACCACCACCACCTTCCTGACCCCACCCAGCCTCCGCCTCCGCCTCCACCTCCACCTCCGCCTCTGAGCACACCACCACCACTCTCTCCCAAAGAAATATAGAGAACATATCTCATAAGTTGAACAACCAAATGGATTTCTTATTCTTGAAATATTTCAGATTGATGCAACCAAAACAATTTCAAGTTCTCAACCAAAAATCTATTTGTTGACAATTTCACGAAAACAATTTGATTTTGAAATTGAAATAGAAATCATACCAAATCTGTACTAAGATAGGAAGTCTCAGAACACAGTTATGGAAGGGAAAAGAGGAAAATGAGAGAGGATCTGCCGGGGAGGAAGAGAGAGGGGAATGAAAGAGGGGAGGGCACACAATAAGCCACACAGGCTTCTCAAATTAATTCATTCCATATTCTTCAACTACTACAATAGTTGGGTTATGTGCCTTTAAATAAGAAGAAATCCAACTCACAAATAAAGAAACTACCATTAAGCAAATCGCTACGTATCCAACTCCCTACCAAATAAAACAAAATAAATAAATTAAAGATTAAATATTATCCTAATATAGAAAATAAATCTCTTATTATCATACCAGACCAAAATCCCAATTCAGGCCCAATTCTCGGTTGGGGCTCTCAAACAAGATTTGCTCGGTCCAAGTTGGTGCTCCTGCATCAGTTAATCTATGTCTCAAGATACTTTGTGTACCCAACAGATTCCTTAACTATATCTGTAGGTAGTCAAAATGGATATTTTGTAATCGATAATGGACTATTATTTGGCCCTTAAGTAATATTATCAGTTTTTTCACCCCCCCCAAAAAAAAACTCATGTCCTATTTACCAAAAGTAGGAGTGTCAAAACCTAATCCAAACCAAAGTCTTAAGGTTTCGATTTGGGGAATTACGACCCCAAACCAGACCGAACGAACATAAAACAGGTTAAAAAACCCACACCAAAGCCGATAGGAAACCGAAATCAGCCCAAAACTCATAAAACTAGTTTTTTGCATAATTTTGCATAAATTTGTATGCTAAAATAAACCCAAACCGGGCTGAAACCAACCTCATTACAAACAAATACAAGAAATCAAAATCAAACGAAATTATTGGTTTGGTTTCGGTTTAACCATTCCCACACTGAAACAGACTCAAACTGTACCAAAACCAATCCGACCCGACCGATTGACACCCCCTAACTGAAAGTATCATAATTTTCGAATCTCATCCATTATGTAAACTTCTAGAGGCTGAATTGTTGGAATGAACTTCGAAGTGCTTGTCGAAAACCACATTCCAGTTCAAAAAGGCTCAATTTGTTAAATCACATAACTCGCATATCACAAATATGAAACTACGTGACTAAACATCTAAAGAGGCATGAGAGAAGGGAGATATAGATTGAAACTATCAAATTCGTACGAGAAAATCACTCTAAAGATGATCTTTGTACAAAGTCCAAACCCTAAAGCAAAATCTAGTTGTATATCTACATTTGCTCATTTGCTCTACTATAACATGAACCATTCCAATATCCATCAATAATGAAACCATCGACACAGTAGGTTGGAACTGAAAAGCCAAGTAAAATGAAGAAAGAACTCATTGCCATACTACAAGTTCAATAAAAAGACCTACTATCACTGAGATATTGACAACTCAATTTACTATTAACCATGAAATAGTCCTGTCTTTGACAGCCAAAGCATTTGAGTGTCTATGATTTTCCCTGATATACTATTTATTTCGACTCATCAGCACAATGTGGATAATTATTTAAAAATTTTCATTCTGCACTCACTTAAAAACAAGTTTATACTACTTTTGCTTCATGAACAATCTCATTGCTTGAAGCGTCATCATTATGCATACGCAGGAAGATACCAAGTTTTGAGCATTCAAGATGTGAAAGTCCTTCCCTTCAACATTATATGTCTACATGTGGTCCACGTGCTGTGCAACAGGACTCAATATTTTAGGGGTCACAAACCAGTGGGCCCTGGCTATTACTCTGTAATTATGCTTAAATAGATTATAACATAAAACCTTGGCATGCGTTACAATTGCCACTGAAAATGAAGAAAAAAAAAGTTCAAATCATGGAATTTTAAATATTACATGTTGCATGGTTCAGCCATGGACCCATGCTACAGGCCCAAGAATTTCTATTGACGCTACCAACTGTCAGCGGATGGTATGCCAGCCTGAAGGATGGGGTCAAACTTCGCCTCGCTGGCTTATGTTACCATTGGGGCTTTAACAAGCACTACATGGCCGAGCCCTTTGTCAGCCCTACTTGATGCAGATCCGGGGTTCCAACAACCTGTTTTGGATTGCTTATGAACCCAAGTGAACTGATAGGACTCGATCAATTGAAAGGGATGGCAATCTTGTAAATAGATGGAAGTTTAACCATAAGAGAAAAGAACAAAAGGGAACATAACATATAAGGTGGGAGGGGCAAACTTGGAAGGGAAAACAACTTAACAGCAATATGTAATAAGGAGAAAAGGGAGAGGGTTATCTTCTAAAAGAGGGGAAAAAAGGCAGAATTGGTAACCACTGGAAGTCAAGCTACCAATTGGAAAACAAGTGAATGGAGTAACGTAAGATGAAGGAGGGGCTCTTGGAAAGATAAGCAGAATAATACGAAAGGTAATAACTAGATAAAGGGAAGGGCAATATAGGAATACAGCAACAATAACAACAGCCTTATCCCAACTTAGTGGAGTTGGCTACATGGATCCATCCAACAACGAAAAAAAAAAAAGATGAGAGTAAGAGAAAAGAGGCACAGCTCACCAAATCAGGAAAATCTCAGTGGCAACATGGATCCTTGCCCTCTAATAGACTCTATCCAAACATCATACCTGGGACAAGACTGAGACTACGCATCTCGTTCCTCACCACTTCGCCTATGGTCATTTTAGGCCTGCCCCTAGCTCTTTTATCTCCTTCAATCTGAATTAGGTCACTCCTTACTAGAGGCGTCATTTTAGGCCCGCCCCTAGCTCTTTTATCTCCTTCAATCTGAATCAGGTAACTCCTTACTGGACGTTAATCAGGTCACTCCTTACTGGAAACGTCCAGTAAGGAGTGACCTGATTCAGATTGAAGGGAAATATAGGAATAAGGGTTTAAAAAGGTTCTAATTAATAAATGGGAAGAGGATTTGTCTTCAACCTCTAACCTGCGATGTGAGCAGCAGAGGAGAACCCCTTGTGGTGAAGAGAATGCAATTGATTGAAGATGAAAGGCTCTGAAATTCTGGAATTCGAAATTCACTCATAAACCTCTTTGACCCACTGGCAGCAAAGGTAAATATCTCACCTGAAGACAAGCCAACTTCCTGAAAGTTTTCTGGCTGTAGAACAGAGTCCAGATTTGGTCACAGGTTAGACAATACACCTGACAGGAGGATTTAGGGGCTAATACTCTAGGTTTTGGCTAGCCCTAGGGAGGAGGCGGCATCACTAAAATATCAATTCGATACGGCTTGCAGAAGTGGAGTTCCAGAGAACTCGTTTCAGACTACGATTACCACTAACAAAGAAGGGAAAGAAGGGGGTATGACATGGGAGGAGAAAGAAGACGAGATGAGGGAGAGGAATCGCACAAGAAGAGGGGGCGGGGGGGGAAGAAGCTTGCACAAGCACTCACAACTTAATTCTCAATTCATTCTTCAAATCTAATCCCAATCATTGGGGCCACAACTATTTGTGACTCTCCTACGAATCCATTTTCAAGCCTTCCCTCATCTACACCACCTATTTTTCAAATCTTTTAAAGGTCATATTTTCCTCCTCCAATGGAGTTGCTAGAAATGTTATCTGATAACACCATGAAACACAAAAATCATTCACCTTAAACCACAGATCACCCATGAAATCCTAAGCCTTTAAATGTGAATCTGAAATGAGTTTGGGGATTGTCGAACCCCAATTGTCAATGATTTCTCTGCAGTAGATGGAGTTTGCAGAGGTTGATGGAGACCAAGAAAAGAAGACACATTGATGGATGTAGAAACTGGGAGAGAGATACCTGGGACACAACAACTATTACAACTGCTAATGTTGCAGTTGTTGCAACTGCTGCCAAAGTCAAGAAACACAGAATGCTGCCAAAGTCAAGAAAAGGATGGGAAATCAAAGGAGTTGGGAGTTGCGCAAGCATGTACCAGAGAACAACTCAAAATCGTAGAATAGTTGGGGAAGGAGAGCAGTTGTGCTTCAAAACTATTAAAGAAGAGTTGGGAAGGAAAGGAGTCGTGCATGGGCTCATAGTGGAGAAAAACTGAAAATCGGGGAATAGCTGGGGAAGGAGAGCAGTTGTGAAAGTAAAAGATGGAGATAATAAAAATAACACATTTGCCCCTACCACTATTCCACTAATTGTGCATACAAAATTTGGTCACTGGTAAATGTGTCTTATTATATTAGATAAGATCAAAAACCTTGGTGACATTGATATTTCTCCCATTTTTCCAGTTTTTTAACTGTTGTTAATTATACAACCAGTAAGTGTGACCACACACACCACACAAATACCAATGTCAAAGAATGCAAAGCTAGCATAGGATAAGCTTACCAGGAGATCTATTACTCCAGAGGATCTGAGCATCTATAGTGCTAAGGTGTTGGTCATCAAGTCGCTTCAATGTTCTGATAGACTTCACCCCTCCCCAGCCCCCATCATCTGTTTTTTCCAGAGTTGCTAAAACCATCCTTGCTCTTCTTGCCCAGCCAGCCTTCCCATATGCATGGTATCCAAATCCTCCACCATAACAAAGTTGTATACCTATTAGCTCTCCACAGAAATCATTGACATGATCATGGCCTGTGAATACCGCCTTCACATCCCCTGATTCTACCATGGTTGCAAAAAATCCTGAGTTTAGTGAAGCTGAGCTAATTCCTTCCTGTTTCACACCTGTGAAGTTGGTTGAATCAAAACTTGCATATTCTGGCAATGGAATGTGGAAGAATGCAAGCCCTGGTGCGGGTGTTTTCTGGGCCTCTGGTTTGCTCATATATGTTTTCTGCAAGGAAAAGGAAAAAGATATATACGACTTTAACAATACTCACATTGGATTCCCACCCCCCCCCAAAAAAAAAAAAAAAAGGGGTTTGTATTGCCAAAAAGTTAAAAGCATCATAATTAAACTGACTTTAACAACTAGACTTTACTTTGTATTGAGCATGAATATCTATAACGTGAGTTGTGAAACTTTAAAACAAGGTTTAGTATTCCTAGTCTGAACATATAATATTGCAAACCGCATCAAGAGATGTAACCCTAAAATTAATTTCAGGTCAGGGAGTTGGAGCCTTTGATCAATTGGTCTTCCTTGAACACTCAAAGGTGAAACATAAAGTTATAAAAACCAGTTGCATGAGGACCTTTGATGCAGATAAAAACAAAAAGTGGGTGTATTTTAGTGGAAATAAGCTTTAGGTGGGTTTCATGTGTGTTGGGCCTTTGGTTCAATGGTTTGTACTAGGCCACTTTAATGGGCCTAAAATATTGGTAGGAGGTAGGAATATGGGATTTCCTTTATTAGCTAGTTTAGTAAGAGTCTACTTCTTAATTAGGATGGAATAGGTCTGTATGAGTCCTGCATTGTTTTAAGCCGTTTTCCTTTATTTTGCATAAAAGTTTTAGTCAGTAAAGACTACCTCAATAGCAAATTAGCAAGCCATTGACTGGAAGAGTTTTATGCTTAGTGCGAGTCTTTTATATAAAGGTTGTAAGGGGCTTCAACCCTACACACAGTTGATGAATAGAATTTGGCTTTTTGCCGTTGGTTCTGTGGTGCTTCAGTAAGATGCCTGGTGGTGATTCCAGGAAGCCTTGCTAGCGATTCCAATGTTGGGTAATGGTGTTTTGTGGTGATTCCAGCCCTGCGGATCAAGTGGCAATTCCTGATCATATATTTTTTATCTTCTCTTCTATTTCCTTTCTCTCATAATTGCAAATTAGTTTCATTTCCTGTTCAAGAGGCATAAATTTTCGGCTAACGAATTCACTGGTTTTCTGGGTTTTAAAAATTTTAGAATGTGTCTCACCTTACCTCAAATCTGTCTGTCAGATTCAGATCATATTTTACAGACTCGATCCACAGCTTGTACTAAAATTCCAGGCTGACCAAAATTTTTTAAATTGATTTATCTCGTTTCTTTCGAACTCTGTTCTAGCCCTATACTTGTGATCCTATCACAAGCTGATCTCCCACTGGATTTCACTGCTTTGGGATTAGTATTGCATTAGTCTTCGATACATTGACGTTTTCTCTCTTGGATGAAGTGTGCGTGCGTGGGCGGGGGGTTGAGGATGTGTGTTTGATTTTTGGCTTTTCTTTTTTGTTGGGAGGAGACATGGTACGATATCTCGGCGAGATCTCGGTTTCGCCAGGTCTCAAGTCGAAACCAATATCAAAACACAAAATTTACATGGTTTTGACTGACATTTTGGTATCTCGGCGAAATATTGTCTGATATTTCATATCGATAAGTTTCAGGTAAAATGTTACATACCACTTCATATAAATACTGAACTCAACAAGAATTTTGACCCAATCTCGGATATCTTGACTAGTTTCGCTTGTTTGTGAAGAAAACCACCCCCATCTCCTATTTGCGCCCCTTACCCAGGTTTTGTGATTCAATCGGAGAAAAACTTGATTCACCATCAGAAACAATATAATGGTTATTATCCAGCCCGACACTTCTTTTAATCTTAGGAATCTAGAAATCTTGGATGGGTATAAAGTCAGTCATCCACTAGTATTGTGCTATTGTTTACTCTAACATATGTGACTCTTCGTAAATCTAACATATGTGATTTGGCCATGTATGATGCTTGTTTTATGAAATGGTTTATAATTTGATGCCTTTCAATTTATAATGCTTATTTAAGTTGTTTTGTTTGAATGATATGTAATCTAGTACCAAAGATTGTGTGGAATAACCCAAGGTTTAAGATCTCTCTCTCGCCCCCCATCTTGCTGGTCCAAAAAAGAGAGATTTGGGGAGATCTCGTTGAGATCATATATTTTTTTCCGCTCAAGTCAGTGGTTGGTCTCGGATATGGTCTTTGTAACTCCCTATTTTAGGCCTTCTAAACACATTGGAAGCATCAGTTTTAAAAAAAAAAAAAATCAAACCTAAAATGGTACTTTGACTTCGTACCTTATGTAAGTAGTCTCCAACTCTTCGGACCCTAGGCCAGTATGCTCTATTCCACAATCCACAATCACATTCCACAATCAACACATGACACAACATAATCATAAGAATTTAAATGAAATCATAGATAATTATTTAATTGTTTAACAATTAACATTGATGAGTGATGAGTCACATTCACAAATATTGAAAATTAAAGTAACTCCAAATGTGGATGAGGAGGTACTATTCTCTACTCTTTAGGCTTCAATGAGTATAAGAATAGAGATCCTCCAGCAAAAGCTCCAAAATCCTTGCTCCTTAGTGCTTTTTCTTCAAAAAAGTAGAGAGAGAGAGAGAGGTTAGATATAGGCGAGAAAGGATTTCAGTCGAGTTTTTGTACAATTACAACTCACCATACATCTCGTCTCGCCTTTTTGAAAAAGAGAGATATTAACAAGATCTCAGCGAGATCATGGAATAACCTAGTGTAGAGATTGTATACAATGCAGACTACCAACCTAGGGTCCAAAGTCAAACTAACATTTAGGGTGTAGTCTTTAAAAACAAATGTTTCCACTATGTTTAGAAGGCCTAAAATAGGCGATCTTGCAAGTTTTAGGACCTAACTTGGCCATATGGCCACCAAAACCCAACCTTGAAACTTGCTGGGAAAAGGTACATGGTTTTGGCTGAAATCTCGTTTCGGTCGAGATTATCTCGGTTACGAGCCTGACTGAAACCATGCATAAAACCGAAACTGAACCCTTGAACCATGGAGGAGAGTGGGAACTAGGAGAGAAGGAATTCCACCCGAATAGGCAATTAGAGAGTAATGGAGAAGAGAGATAAGAAATAATGGTAAACTCATAGCCACAATGATCAAGGGTGAAACTGCAACTGATGCCCAAGCACAACATTCCGCATCAAAGCTTCACTGCCTGGCAATTCTTTATGAACTATTTTCCTACGCAAGCTTTCCTTATCCAAAGAAGCATCCAAGTCTCTCCTTTATGCTATCTTTATGGATCTAAACCGGAAGACACGAATCACCTATTCTTCGCCTGCCCTGTCTCTTCCTCCATCTGGAAGCTTGTTCTCTCCAAATGCTGGCTGGCCAACAGAAGAATCCTCCCTTTCCAAAGGGAGTGGGTTTGGGTGGACATGACTTTCCAAGGGAAGACTATTTGTGACTATGTGGGAAAGCTGGCCTTTTGTGCTACTCTTAACCAAATATGGATGGAGAGAAATCATAGGAAATGGACTTCCAACTCTCGGCCATTAGAAAAGATTTGGAACTCCATCTTCTTTGATGTCAAAGCAAAGATCTTAAAAGTCTCAACAACTTGTTGCCTCCTGGGAGCTTCGAAGCTCTGCAATCAGGAACCTTGTATCCCCTTGAGGATTTTGTTCCCGCTCCCCTCTTGGGGCTGTATATTTTTCCTTCTCTTTGGCAATGAATTAAATTATTCACCCGAAAAAAAAAAAAAAAAAAAAAAAAAAAAAAAAAAACCAGACCATCTATTGTTCTAGTTAAAAATGTGGCAATAATGTGCCAATCATGAAAAGACAGTGATTCAATATAGGCAAGAGAAATGTACTCTCTCCCACAACATTCTATCGCCATAGCTTTCCCTTCTCCTCTTCTTCTCTCATCTCCTTTTTGCTCTCCTTGTTCTATTGCAACCTCTAGATCCCAACTTTCCCATACTCTATTTTCTCTAAACTATTCCGAATATTCTAGATTCTCAGCATCTCCCTCTTAAAAAATTACTATTTCAATGAAAATTCCATACTACCAGTGGGTATCAGCCTTTCTCAAGTGCTTTCTGGCTTTTCAAAGAAATTTAAAATTTCCTTAAGATTTCAATGATTTTACAAAGGAATCGGAATCAGGGTTTGTAGGGGCTAAAAGAGGAGTTTTGAAGGGGGAGGGAGACCCTACTTAAAGCTTTTAGTTTTTTTTTTAATTCCCAAAATGCCCCTCCATAAAGCACAATAAATGCCTCTTGCGATGCCGCACACTACCACAATTTTGACCCATATTGACCCATTTCAGGTTGGGCTGACCCAGTTTGCTCCGATATTTTCAATTTTTGTTATTTCTGCTATTAAGTACAACAATGACGATGACTCAGTCTTATCCCTACTAAATGGGGTCAGCTAAATGGATCCTTGCCTCCAATCAGCTCTATTCAAGGTCATACTTGATACAAGGCTTAAGCTATGCATGTCATTCCTCACCACTTCTCCTAGGTCGTTTTAGGTTTGCCCTTGGCTCTTTTAGTTCCTCCAATCTGAATCAAATCACTCATTTGTACTGGAGCATCCAAAGGCCTTTGTTGACATGACCATGCCACCTCAAACGACTTTCTCATAGGTAATCATATATCGAAGTTACTCCCAAATCAGCTCTAATATGATCATCCGTTACTTTATCCTTCCTAGTTTTTGCCACACATCCATATCAACATCCGCATCTCCGCTACACTAAGTTTGTCTACATAATGCTTCTTAATTGCCCAACATCCTGTACAATACATCATAGCCGGTCGGATGATTGTCTGATAAAAATATCCTTGAAGTTTTAAAGAAGGGCATTGACCATACAACACTCTAGAAGCACCTCTCCATTTCATCCATCCTATTCTAATGCTCTATGAAACATCATCCTCCATATCACCTTCTTTTATGAATGAGCCTAGAAACCTAAAATATTCACTTTGCAAAATCTCCTTCTCATCAATTTTCACCACCACATTATCCGTCCTTGCATAACCAAAGTTACACATCATATACTCCGTCTTCATTCCCTTATCTTTAAACCTTTCGATTCCAAGGTTGATCTTTATAACTCCAACTTGGTGTTAACCCCTGTTGTCTCATCCACCAAAATAATATCATTAGCAAAAAAATACACCAAGGAGCCTCTCTTGAATATCTTTGATTAAATCATCCATGATAAACGCAAACAACTTAGGTCTTAAACTTGATCCTTGATGTAACCCAACTATAATCGGGAATTCACCACCTTGACCACCCACAATACTTACACTAGCCACCACATCATCATAAATATCTTAATTATGTCCACATATTTACTTGAAACACTTGTCTTATCTAGTACTTGTTAAATTAACTCTAGGACTTTGTAATAAGCTTTTTCTAGGTCAATACAATTTGCTTCTCGTATTAACGAATCATAAGAGAAGTCAACCGGAAATCGTATATGGAAACAAAGATTAGTGGGTACTGGTACTGTCACTGCACAACAAGCAAAGGATTGGGGATTCAATGTGTAATGTTAAGAGGTCGTGTGACATAAAGACATCGATAGCAATATAGGGGAAGTTCCCATCAGGCAATGACGGTTTCGCAATAAAGACCATATAGAGATCCTTCTTGCAATCTTTAAATCTTTCCATGAGTCTCCTAAATAAATAGCTTGTGTCATGGATCGTCCTGATATAAACCAAATTGGTTCTCTGTAATAGTAGTTCTTATCACAAGTAGGTTTCAATAACCCTTTCCCATAATTTCACAGTATGACTTATTAGTTTTATGCCCTATAGTTATTGCAGCTTTAAATATTATCTTTATTTTTGTAAACTTTAACCACAATACTTCTCCTTTATTCATCTAGCATTTTCCTTGTGCTCATAATCTTATTAAACAACTTGGTTAGCAAAAATAAACCATTGATTCCTAAGCCCTTCCACACTTCTATTGGGATCTCAACTGGGCCTAGTGCCTTGCCTACTTTCATCCTCCTTAAATCTTCTTTTACCTCAGTCACCATAATTATTTGTATATATCTACATGTTGTGTCTTCATAGGTAATGTTGTTTTCCGGGACACCTATTACCTGAAATGTCTTCATTTAGTAAGCTATAGAAATAACCTTTCCATCACTCCTTAATGTTCTCGTCCCTTATTAGCACTTTAGTGTCTTCACTTTTAATACATCTCATATGGTCTAGATCTCTACTCTCCCTTTTTCTCATTTTAACCTTGCAGATAGCTTTTTCCCCCCTTCCTTTGTGCTTAGATTGTTATAAAGATCTCATATTTCTTTTCCCTTGCTTTTCCCAAAATCTTTTTATAGCTTCATTTTTGGGAAATTCATACCTTTTTAGACCATCCACATTTTCACTTATTTGCCATATTTTAAAACTAGCTTTATTAGTCTTGATGGCTGCTTGAACCTTATCATCCCAGCACCAAGTCTGCCTAGAGGAATGACATTTTCCTTTCGATTCGCCTACGACATCTTTAGCAACCTTCCTACTACAAGTAGTCATCTCATTTCATATTTTATTATTATCTATCTCCAAGTCTCACTTTCCTTGTTTAACCACTTTACCAGTAAATGAATTCAAGGTATCCCCTATTAAGCTCCATCACCTTATCCTAGGGCAAATAAGCTCACCTTTCTTAAAATTCTGCATAACAAGGCACATATCCATGACAACTAATCTATGCTATGTGGTTAGGCTCTCCCTAGTATAACTTTATACTCCTTACATAACAATTTATTAAAAGAAATCCAATTGGCTACTATGATGCCCACTTTTGAAGGTAATTACATGCTCCTCTCTTTTCAAAGTAAGTGTTTACAACAGATAAATCATAAACTATAGAAAAATCTAAAACGGAGATCCCTTTTTCACTCCTCTCTCCAAAAATGAACATTTAGATCACTCTCTACAATAATATTTTCGCTTTGAATAAAACCTTGCACTAATCCATCCACGTGATCCCAAAATTGTAACTAGCTCATTTCAAACAATTCAACTTGGGGTGCGTAAGTGCTATTCATATTGAAAACCTCTTTCTCAAACACAAGCTTGATGGATATAATCATATCTCCAAATCTTTTACTTCCACATCATTCTTTAAATCGTTATTTACATCTATGCCCACTCCATTTCTATTACTTTTATCCAAGGATTGAAGTATCGGTATCGGTCATTGTATCGATCGGCTAAATTTAAGACACGTATCGGAGGGTATCATATCGTATCACATATACGCTAAGATATGCTAAAGATCAAGGATCAAAGTATCAGTATCAGTATCAGTCGTCGTATCTGTCTGCTAAATTAAGATACGTATCAGAGGGTATCGTATCGTATCAGAGATACTTTAAACCATGCTTCTATCGCATTGTTAGAGGAACCTTGGATGTTGTCGGAGTAAAAAATCGTTAACAAGGGCCTTCTAGTACATTATAGATTCTTATCCAAGACTTGTGTCATTTGATGATGCCATGT
>NW_024870513.1:616122-626669 GCF_013358625.1 Macadamia integrifolia | reverse complement strand
TTTTTTTTTTTTTTTTTTTTAGATTTCTCTTAAGTTATAAGAGTGTTGCAGCTTACGTCTATGTCTTATCTTTCTATTGTGATTTTTCAGGATTTTTCCAATTTTTGATTCAGAACTATTATATGTCCAAGGTCCAATATTGAAATCACTTAAAAGGTTTTCCCTGACTTTGTCCGTGTCAACAAACAATTTGAAATACCTCGACTTTTTATTATTCCTTTGTCTCCTCATGACATCTATCAATTCTAGACTCTTACCCATTAAAGATTCAATATTCCTAGAAGATAACCTAATCCTATGCCTTTGGACTAGCTTCTTTACCCGCACTCATCCACGATGTGAGAACCTTTGCCTACTTATCACCGCATCCGGGGGCCCGATGCTATGCGTCACTTACAAGGGACACCCTAGCTAACCTTTGCTCACTTCATTACACCTAGGTCATAGTGTAGCACATTGCCTATTCTGGCGGGGAACACCCCCTAGCATAAAGTTGATAATATAAGGTTGTAGAATCCAAGTTAAAAGGAGTTTGTCTAGGGTTTATTTCCAGTTCCGAATGCCAACCTGACACACCAACCCTCCCCCATGATCCAGACTTGGGACTGGCAGGCGGCACCAATGCTAGTAAACTTAAATCAACATATAGGATATAGAATGATATCCTTCTATGAGAAAACAAACATTTAATAAACAAAGCATAGGATAATATAAGAATATCCATAAAAAAAAACAATGCAATAAACATAAATCAACTTAAACTTGCGAAGTGTCAACAAAGAGTGTTGTCGCTTTGGAACCAAGAAAGATCCTGGACGCATAGGCGACACCTTGACAACCATGATAACATGATTTTCAGACAGTATTCACATCAGTTGTGGCATAACCCTAAGCGTATACTCTATGACCAATACACGATAATGCAATTGAGGTTTGGGACATGACATTCCCTCTTGGACAGTAACACCAAATATACCTATCACTCACCTTCGCATGATGAATTTTAAGTACGGTGTTGTATCCCTTTTATATACCCAAAGCTAGAGGACCAAGAGTTACGGTTTTGCTACGGGTTGCCATTGCGCCTTCACACCAGGCCATGCTAGCTACGCCAAATGTCTATTGGGAAGCCCATGAGTATGCATTGTGTGCTATTGGAAGTGTATGCATATGTAATGATGCAGTTAACTCAAAAGGGGAGAAAACATTCATATAAAACAATATACACAAAATATAAATAATATCAAAGAAAAGTTAAAAATTACTTACTATAAGAGGAAAGTATTGAGACTTCTGGAAGCTTGAGCATCCCCAGTGGAGTCACCACTGTGAGAACAAGGGATTTTTGGGTTCACTCAGTCCTCAATTGCAATGGAGAAGGGTGTCTTGCTAGATCATCTCCTCAGGAGAGCTGGGGAAAGAATCGCCACCAAGAATAAGGTCTAAGGCCTAGAAATTCCTCTTTTCTTTTCAAAAAGAGGCTGACTCCAAATTAACGTCATACGAAAAGGTCAAAGTAAGTGTCAGGTTACGAATGCGAGGAGGTGTTAGGCACCCAGTCTACCCAGTAATTTAGTACTCCCATTTGCTTGGCACTTTCATTAAAAAACAAGTATTCTCCACAAATTAAGACATGGGTTAGAAATCGCAGAAATAACTAAAGTAGGGGAAGTCACCAGATGCTAATGTGTTGCACAAATATGAACCGGCAAAAGGGGATAAAAACACTAATCAGAAAACATGTCATTCAAGACAAAAGCAGAAGCAAAACGATAAAAAATAAACAGCATAACAGCGTGAAGAGTGTTAGTTTTGCAAAATGAAACATAAAGATGTTAATTCACAAGAGTAAACTGCAAACTTAAAAATACAGCAATTAAAACTAGTAAAACAGACGACATAAAGCCAGTCACAGGCAGTATAGTTAGACAATAATAATGCTAAATAAAATCTGGAAACGACAAAAATTAAATGAAAGCTGGAAATTTCCAGAAATAAATAAAAGGAAATTTAGTACCACCCCTATTTCTAAACTATATATGACATACCACCCTAATTTGCCCAAAATATCAACCGCATCTGTAAAGTATAACGCCGTTAGCTTATAACTGGAAAAGACCCTTTTGACCCTGTTGTCTTTCTTCATCTTCATCTTCTTTGTTTCTCCTTCTACAGATTTAACACAGAGATCACATTTCTCACAGGCATTTTTACGAACAACTGACACACATTAAGAGCCTCTTCTAACCCATCCTCTCTGATCTCTATCCCTCTCCCCTGTTTCTTCTTCTTCTCCTTGTTCTTGTCATTATTCTCTTGCTCTTTCTCTATGAATCTGATCATGTAAATCTACCACTTCCTAGAAGAGATATCCATGAAGTGGGGTAATAATGAAAATTTTCCTTGAATTCCAGTTCCAACTGGTTTTTCGTCTGAAAGAGGCTCCAAGTATTCCATGAAACGTTTGTTGTTTGTAATGGATGGGCATTCATCCGGGAGCTTATAGTTCTAAAAAAATTGACACCATCAAATCTTTTCTTGAAAACAACCAATGTAAAGAAGTTGAAACCACGTACATCAATGACACTAGAACTTTTTAGGAATGATGAAACAGGAGTAGCAGACTTTATCAAGCTAATGTAGACTGGGATAGGGAGTCTAACCAAGTCTCAACTGTAGGCTCTTTCTATCAAAAGAACCACTAGAATAGAACAACCATACAAATAGATAAGAAATAATGAAGAAATCAGTTCTCGAAATTAGGCTGTCGATTCCAGAAGTGAAGGATTCTGTGACCAAAATATAATCAGATGTGAAGAGTAATGTAGGGATGGATTTGACAAGCCAAACTAGACCCAAACAACAGGATCTTGTAAACCAAAGAACAACCAAAATTACCCAAATAAATCAAGCACAGTATGGTGGTAAAAACCGAGATAACAGAATATGACGCTTGCAATCGATTTCAACAACTCAGAAATTCTGAAACAGAATAACAGCCAAGGGTTTAGGGGCTGAACTCATCAACTAACAAGCATAAACAGTGAAGTATATGATCAGCAACCAGTAACAACACACAGTATCAAGAGAATCAGAATTCTGGGCAGGAAACAGAATCGGCCAGAATAGGAGACTTTCCAGATTTCACAATCGGCTGGTCTGATTATGCTCAGATTAGTATTGAGCCTCCTTATAGATGAGACTATCACTCGATCCAAAATTCAAGACCATCAGATGGTTGCAACTCTCAGAACAGAGAAGGGCGACAGGATGGAAATCTGAAATTCTAAACCCAGAATTTGGAAAAAAAAACCAACAGATCTCTTACCTGAATCAAAGGGCCTTGTAGAATAAGAAGAAGAAAACTTGAAGAAGAAAAAGAACACTTGAAGATGAACCTCTTGGACTTCTCGCCGCAAAGAGTCGATCGGATCACACACCAATCCCTAACCCTTGATCAAACACAAAGGTTTAGCCATGGAGAAACCAGCGGCAGCAGCATGAAGCTTCACTTTGTTTTGAATTGTAAAAATCGTAGCTCATTAAAAGAGCCATCATCTTTATTTATAACAGTGATAGGGGTTACATGAAATAGAAACTAACTTTAGTTTCCAAAAACTGAAATAGGAAACTATGAATTAGAAACTCAACTAGTTACTAAATCTGAAAATAGAAACTTACAAAATAGAAAGTCCTTTAGTTGCTAAACTGGAAATAGAAACTAATTTATGACTGAAAATTAGAAACTAAATAACCCCATCTAAAAAGGAAACTAAAGAAAAAGGAAACAAATCACTGAATCCCGTATTCAATCTTAGACCCTCCCTTTTAGACCCATAAAAGTGGTCTATTACCCTCAAAACACATAGGATCAAAGGCCCAATATGTATGGAACCCAACCCTAAGCTTATTCCTAATAAAACAAGCCTATTTTGGTAATTAATCTGCATCAAAGAGACATAACAGGTACTGATATGGAGTAAGAACAGGTCATAAATCATGAATAAACACCATAGGAAACCAAGGAAATTAGAGTCAGTCTATCGATTTCAAATATGGGTAGAATAGGTCACTAGAAGACAAAATTTGGGAGATTTCTAATATCTCTTGAACACTTTGAAAGAAAAAGGTTCCCCTTTGGGTCGAGTTCCCCCTTAGGTAGGGCCTAACTTAGATCCAAAAATCAGCCAAAACTGATGGCTGGTTAGGTCTGGGCAGGTTCTGAAAATTGCTAACAGAATATGCAATTTTCTGGGCAGAACTGAGAAAGAAACTGAATTTAATACCTGTAAGAACGTGAGCAGATCAGTAACACTTTGTGTAGTTGAGAGAAGAAGAAGATGAGTTAAGGAAGAGGACCTCTTGTGCTTCACACCGCTGAGAGTCAGTTGGATCAAACACCAATTCCATCAGCCTTGATCAAACACAAGACAAATCTCCATGTAGAAGACAATAGCAACAACCATTAATTTTTTTATCAAAATCATCTAAGCCTTTAGGAGCCTCCTCTTCTTTATTTATAATGTTAATGGAAGAGGGAATTACAAAATAGAAGGTACTTAAAAAAGGAAACCAAATATTCTCCTAATACAATAGCTACTAAAAACTGAAATTAGAAACTAACTGAAATTAGAAACTAGTTGAAAAAGGAAACTAACTACTGAGGACTTGACTCAATTAATAACTTGACTCATAAGGAAACAAATATAATTCAAATCAAGCCCAACTAAAAAGGAAACTAATGAAAATGGAAACTAACTAGTAATCCCGTACTCAATCTTAGAGCCCCCTTTTTAGACCCATAAACGTGGTCTATTACACTCAAAACACATGGGATTAAAAGCCTAAAATGTATGGAACCCAACCCTAGGCTTATTCCTAATAAAACAAGCCTATTTTTTGGTAATTAATCTGCATCAACTCTCCCGGTCTTAAAAGAACTCGACTCCGTCGAGTTAGGTTGTGCTCCCAAGATTCCCTTGTAAGTCGCTCGCCGATGAGGTGGCACATATCTCGAAACAGAAGGGAGCATAACTCCAAGAGGAGGGAGAGTAGGTTGATGTGTCACCGGAGCAGGAGTCAGTCGATGACGTGGCATGTCTGATAATGTATGTGGCCTCATTAAGTACATACGACCTCCTTGCTTCACCTTTATAGTGTTCCGTACGCCATCATAGAGAATACCTGCATGTCGCTGCCAAGGTCGCCCTAGAAGAATGTCGCAGTGCGCCAATGAGGTGACCAAGCAGGTCACATAGTACTGTAGTAGCCCAAACTGTAGATGTACTCGAACAACTGCAGTGGCCTCTTCTCGAGCTGTGGGTCCAAAACCTCGCACGTGAATCTTCTTGAAAAGCTGCTTCTGTGGAAGGTTGTGTGCTCGAACAAATTCAGCAGATATAAAATTTGCTTCTGCCCCAGTATCAACAATTGCATGAACATCAATAGGGTCAGAGCCGTGCAGGAGAGTACCCTTCTGTCTGAAGAGAGGAGCTTTATCAACTAATCTATTCGAAAAGGATGAAAGGCTAGCTGAATGAGCTTCTACATCCTCATCTTCATCATCGACAATATCATCGTCCTCGAGCGGATAAGGATATAAATGAGATTCATCTTCACTCTTCTCTGTCGGCTGCTTCTCTGCAACGTTCACAGAACGAGTCCTGTTGGGACACTTATTGGAATAGTGACCCTTCTCGCCACAACTATGGCATATGATATTCTTCACCCCAACACTATCCTTGTTGAACTCTGACCTTTTCTCTTCAACTCTGCGAGCTTCAGGCTTCTTTTCCTCCATACGCGGTGGAGGTCTATAAACTGAAGAAGTCTTGAGCATACCCTTCCAATAAATGGACTTCTCTTCAGCTGTCTTGGCATGAGCCGCTGCCACATCAACAGACCTGAAATCAGTGTTAGCCAACTCAAGTCGAATCTCAGTACTTAACCCACTGATATATCGCATCACCCGTTGCTGGTCTGTTTCCTGAAGCCGACACCTTGAAGACAGTTTGTGGAATTCGAGGGTGTAAGAATCCACATCTTTGTTCCCTTGTTGCAAGTTAAGTAATTTATGAAACATTACCTTTTCATAATTAAGGGGAACAAATTTTTCAGTCAGGATCTGCTTCATGACCTCCCAATTGATAACGGGTCCAAGTCTTTTGACAAACCTTGCATGTAGTACATCATCCCACCATGAACAGGCATACCCAATAAACTTGGTGATGATGAGTTCACACTTATTCACGTCTGGAAGAGACTTATACGCAAAAATTCTCTCAACTTTGGTAAGCCAGTCAAGAAATTCCTCAGGTCCCTTTTCACCACTGAACTCGGGAACCTCAACTTTGATGCCATAATCTCTGTCAGAAAATTGCCGGGTAACATCCTGGGGAACAACTGGATCAGATTGCTGCCTCTGAGGTGTGTCTTCGATCCGTAAAGTGTTGAGCTGAGGGGGTAATGTAGAGGATCCTTCTTCAGCTCGCTTGTCGGACCTCCTCATAAAGGCAATCATCTCTTCCATAAACTTATCAAACTTGGCTTCAGTCCTCTCAAGCCTAGCATCAGTATTCTGTTGGTTCTCGGCTAACTCACGATACAATTTGTGCAACCCAACATTGGTGATGTGACTTGCCATGGTTAGAAAATTGTAGGAAAACCTGGCTCTGATACCACTTAATGTAGACTGGGATAGGGAGTCTAACCAAGTCTCAACTGTAGGCTCTTTCTATCAAAAGAACCACTAGAATAGAACAACCATACAAATAGATAAGAAATAATGAAGAAATCAGTTCTGGAAATTAGGCTGTCGATTCCAGAAGTGAAGGATTCTATGACCAAAATATAATCAGATGTGAAGAGACATAACAGGTACTGATATGGAGTAAGAACAGGTCATAAATCATGAATAAACACCATAGGAAACCAAGGAAATTAGAGTCAGTCTATCGATTTCAAGTATGGGTAGAATAGGTCACTAGAAGACAAAATTTGGGAGATTTCTAATATCTCTTGAACACTTTGAAAGAAAAGGTTCCCCTTTGGGTCGAGTTCCCCCTTAGGTAGGGCCTAACTTCGATCCAAAAATCAGCCAAAACTGATGGCTGGTTAGGTCTGGGCAGGTTCTGAAAATTGCTAACAGAATATGCAATTTTCTGGGCAGAACTGAGAAAGAAACTGAATTTAATACCTGTAAGAACGTGAGCAAATCAGTAACACTTTGTGTAGTTGAGAGAAGAAGAAGATGAGTTAAGGAAGAGGACCTCTTGTGCTTCACACCGCTGAGAGTCAGTTGGATCAAACACCAATTCCATCAGCCTTGATCAAACACAAGACAAATCTCCATGTAGAAGACAATAGCAACAACCATTAACTTTTTTATCAAAATCATCTAGGCCTTTAGGAGCCTCCTCTTCTTTATTTATAATGTTAATGGAAGAGGGAATTACAAAATAGAAGGTACCTCAAAAAGGAAACCAAATATTCTCCTAATACAATAGCTACTAAAAACTGAAATTAGAAACTAACTGAAATTAGAAACTAGTTGAAAAAGGAAACTAACTACTGAGGACTTGACTCAATTAATAACTTGACTCATAAGGAAACAAATATAATTCAAATCAAGCCCAACTAAAAAGGAAACTAATGAAAATGGAAACTAACTAGTAATCCCGTACTCAATCTTAGAGCCCCCTTTTTAGACCCATAAACGTGGTCTATTACACTCAAAACACATGGGATCAAAAGCCTAACATGTATGGAACCCAACCCTAGGCTTATTCCTAATAAAACAAGCCTATTTTTTGGTAATTAATCTGCATCACAAGCTACTTGGGTTAGAACAAAATCCAAAGAGTGGTCTTGAAATTTGAGCCCATAAATGAGCCTTTTCCTCAAAAGAAAGAAAAATGGGTGTCGATCGGCCGTAAGAGCATCAGAGAAGCCCAAGTTCTGCACTGTGACACAGCCGAGGCCGACCCGTCTCCAACATAGAGAGTTTTCGCACCAGAATGCAACAATTGGTGACCCATTAGCTCCTTAAAAAAATGGAAGGTGAAGTTGGCATTTTACTTGCACGACACCGTCGAAAGGGTTGAAGGTATAAAAGGAACCACATAAGTAGACAGCTTTCAGAAAATTGGCCAACAGGAAGAAAATGTGGATCGGAAGAAGCAACAACAATTGTTTTGTTGGGGAAATCAAAACCCAATTTTTCTTCTTCTTCGTTTCTTCTTGTAAAGAAGAGAAAACTCGATTGATAAAAAAATACAGACCTTGGCATTGAATGTGTTTCGAGTGTGAAATCAAGGGCGAACGTCGTTTTTGCAAGGCATGAGGGGTTGTAGAGGGTGCAGCTGTTGGTGTATGATGTCTTGTATTACGTTGCAGTTTAATCCAGGGAGTACCGGTGCAGCACCTAGACAGGCAGGACGGAGGTCCCGCTAGCCGGTTAGCGGGCCGTGGGGGTTGCAAGGGGGGCAGGAGGCCCCCCTGCATAGTAGGGGGTGTAGGGGGGCGCAGCCCCCTGTTCGAATTTTTTATTTGAGGGCAATTGTGTACTTTCCAGATTAGGGTTTTTTTCGCTATATATTTGTAACGAGGGTTTCTTTCTCTGTAATGCAAGCAATACGGAGAGGTGTGAGGAAGAGCGTTGTAACCCTATTCTCCATTGATAGTGAAGCAGGATCTCATCTCACCAGGGACGTAGGCAACCTTGCCGAACCTCGTAAAATCTGTGCATTGTTTGTTTTGTTTTTCCATTATCTTCTGCATCGTTTAGGGTTGCGTTTCAACAAATTGGTATCAGAGCTTTAGGTTTCTGTTTTCTAGGGTTTACTATCACGATGGCAGGGAAGGGATCGAATGTCAAGTATGACATCGAGAGGTTTGATGGGAAGAACAATTTCACCCTCTGGCGTCAAATGATGAAGGATCTTCTGATACAGCAGGGTTTGGCGAAAACGTTGTTGGGGAAGTCGAAGAAACCTGCACAAATTACTGACGAAGATTGGGAATAGATGGAGGAAAAGGCGGTAAGTGCTATTCGATTAAATCTTTCTGATGATGCCCTACAATATGTTGTGGGTATCGAATCTGCACCGCAGTTATTGGCGAAACTTGAAAGCATCTACATGACGAAGTCGTTAACGAACAAGTTGTTCGTGAAGAAGCAATTGTATTCTCTACAGATGGAGAAGGTACGGATCTATTAGAGCATCTTAACATGTTCAATCATATCGTAAGTAAACTTGCAAACCTGGAGGTTAAGATCGAGGATGAAGACAAGGCGTTACTATTGCTGTCGTCGCTCCCAGAATCATATGATCACCCAGTAACGACTCTCTTGTACGGGAAGGAGACCCTTGAGATGGATGAAGTCGCAGCTGCCCTCATGTCCAATGATACAAGGAAGAAGGCCAGTAGTACGAAATCTCAAGGAGAAGGTTTTTTTGGAGGTGACAAGGAGCAGGAAAGAGGGAGATCAAATCAGAAGGGATCTGGGAAGATTCGATCGAAATCAAAAGGGGCAAAGACAAAGTTCTCTTGTTACTATTGCAAGAAGCAAGGTCATCTGAAGAGAGAGTGCTTGAAAAGGAAGGCGAACTTAAAGAAGAAAGGTGTAGATAAGGCATCTGAGGAAGGTAGCGTGGCTGACAGTTCAGATGGAGATGATGGAGATGTACTCTCTCTATCATCAGGTAAGAATCAACCTTCTGATTCTTGGATTTTAGATTCTGGATGTTCATATCACATGTGTCCACATAAGGATTGGTTTGATACATATCAACCATATAATGGTGGGTCTGTCCTAATGGGGAATGATGCCGTATGCAAGACCATTGGGATAGACACTATCAAAATCAAGATGTTTGATGAGATAGTAAGAACCTTAGCAGATGTGAGACATGTACCAGAATTAAGGAAAAACTTAATATCTTTGGGGGCACTTGACTCAAATGGCTGCAAGTATATAGCAGAAGGTGGAGTTCTCAAAGTTATTAAGGGTGTAATGGTTGTCATGACGAGACAGCTAGCAGGAAACCTATACAGACTCATAGGGAGCATAGTTATAGGTGGAGCATCTGTGACTACAGATGCAGTATTTGATACAGATGATACCTATCTGTGGCATATGCGGTTAGGGTATATGGGAGAAAGAGGATTGATGAAGCTTCATAAAAGGAAAATGTTGAAGGGAGTAAAAACTTGTAAACTGAAATTCTGCAAGTATTATGTGTTCGGAAAACAGTGCAAGGTTAGTTTCAAAACTGCAAAACATAAGAGTAAAGGGGTGCTTGATTATGTACACAGCGATGTATGGGGTCCTTCAACAACAAAATCTAAAGGTGGGGCAGAATACTTCGTGACCTTTGTTGATGATTACTCAAGGAAAGTCTGGATCTACTTCATGAAGCATAAAAGTGAGGTGTTCACTAAATTTAAGGAATGAAAGGTTGAGGTAGAAAGGAAGACATGAAAGAAAATTAAATACTTGAGAACAGATAATGGAAGAGAGTACACATACAAGCCGTTTCTAGAAT
>NW_024870513.1:555066-616102 GCF_013358625.1 Macadamia integrifolia | reverse complement strand
CAGGGTACTACTTGCTTTGGTGGCCATGTATGATTTAGAGCTTGAACAACTTGATGTGAAAACTGCATTTCTTCATGGTGACTTGGAGGAACAGATTTACATGGAGCAGCCTGAAGGTTTCAAGGTGCAGGGAAAGGAATGCACAGAAGGAGGGGATAAACTACAATGAAATATTTTCTCCAGTGGTGAAACACACTTCGATCAGGGTACTACTTGCTTTGGTGGCCATGTATGATTTAGAGCTTGAACAACTTGATGTGAAAACTGCATTTCTTCATGGTGACTTGGAGGAACAGATTTACATGGAGCAGCCTGAAGGTTTCAAGGTGCAGGGAAAGGAAGACCATGTTTATTTACTTAAGAGGTCGCTTTATGGCCTTAAGCAATCTCCTAGGCAGTGGTACAAGCGCTTTGATTCCCATATGATGAAGATTGGCTACACAAGAAGTGAGTATGATAGTTGTGTTTATTATAAAGTGTCAAGTGATAATTCCATTATTTTGTTGATGCTTTATGTTGATGACATGCTCATTGCTGCAAAGAACAAACATGATATAGTCTCTTTGAAGTCTTTGTTGAGTGCTGAATTTGAGATGAAGGATCTTGGTGCCGCTAAGAAGATCCTTGGCATGGAAATCCTTAGAGATAGAAATGCAGGTAAACTTTGGGTAACTCAGAAGAGGTATATTGAAAAGGTGCTAGAGCATTTCAATATGGAAAAGGCTAAGCCGGTTAGCACTCCGTTAGTTGGCCACTTCAAGTTATCTGAAAGGGAATGCCCTACAACACATGAGCTGGTGGAGCAGATGTCTCAAGTCCCTTATGCTAGCACAGTTGGGAGTCTCATGTATGCTATGGTCTGTAGCAGGCCGGATTTGTCTCATGCAGTCAGTGTTGTTAGCAGATACATGAGTAATCCAGGGAAGGAGCATTGGAATGCAATTAAGTGGATTTTCAGATATTTGAGCAAGACTAAAGATATAGGTGTTATGTTCAGTGGCAAGGGAAGCTCTATAGAATTGACAGGTTATGTTGATTCTGACTATACTGGTGATTTAGACAAGAGGAGGTCTACTACAAGGTATGTGTTTACATTGGCCAGTGGACCTATATCATAGAGGGCGATGCTTCAGTCTACAATTGCATTGTCCACTACAGAGGTAGAGTACATGGCAGCAGTTGAGGCTGCCAAGGAAGGAGTCTGGTTGGCTGGACTGGTTCGTGAATTGGGGTTGGAGCAAGGAGGTACAATGTTACATTGTGACAGTCAAAGTGCCATACATCTTGCAAAGAATCAGGTGTTTCATGCAAGGACAAAGCATATTGATGTGATATTTCACAAGATCAGGGAGCTTGTGTCAGAAGGCAGTATTCACTTGAGAAAAATTCATACAGATCTCAATCCTGCAGATATGTTTACAAAGCCAGTTACCATAGAGAAGTTCGAGTCCTATTTAGACTTGATTAATATTACTCATTGCTGAAGATGAGGGATGCACCAAACAGGTGCGGGTTTGTACTTCTAATGAGTTACAATGATGAAATCTACAAATTATCTTTACAGGAGGCCCGACAGAATTCAAGGCAAGGTGGAGATTGTTGGTGTATGATGTCTTGTATTACGTCGCAGTTTAATCCAGGGAGTACTGGTGCAGCACCTAGACAGGCAGGACAAAGGTCCCACTAGCCGGTTAGCGGGCCGTGGGGGTTGCTAGGGGGCAGGAGGCCCCCTGCATAGTAGTGGGTGTAGGAGGGCACAGCCCCCTGCTCGAATTTTTTATTTGAGGGTAATTGTGTACTTTCCGGATTAGGGTTTTTTTCGCTATATATTTGTAGCGAGGGTTTCTTTCTCTGTAATGCAAGCAATACGGAGAGGTGTGAGGAAGAGCGCTGTAACCCTATTCTCCATTGATAGTGAAGCAGGATCTCATCTCACCGGGGACATAGGCAACCTTGCCGAACCTCGTAAAATCTGTGTGCATTGTTTGTTTTGCTTTTCCATTATCTTCTGCACCATTTTAGGGTTGCGTTTCAACAGCAACTGCCATTGGAAGAGCTTGAACCTAAACTAAACCTCACTTTGTATCATGTCCGCACATATTGAGTGCTGTTAAGAGGATGTGAGTAACAACTTTAATCTTTGGCTTCATCTCTACAAGGTTGCCATTAATTAACACTGAGAGAGAGAGCCTAAACTTGCAACTCAATGTTTTGGGGGTTTTACATGGAAGGGTAAAATAGTAAGTTTACCCTTGAGGAAGGGTAAACTTGCCATTTAGAAAATAGCAACCACAACTCGCCACCACTTAACGATTTTGCTCTAACGGAACGGATTTAACAGTCATTTTTTTCGCAAAACAGGGTACGTACTAGATATTTTGGGCAAATTAGGGTGGTATGTCATATATAGTTTAGAAATAAGGGTGGTACAAGATAATTTTTCTAAATAAAAAGAGTAACCCAATACACAAGGCTCCTGATACTGCAGGGTCTAGAAGGGTCAAATGTATGAAGCCTTACTCCCTGCTTCGCAAGAGAGGTTGTTTCCAAGTTTCTAACCTATGACCAACATGATGCAATAGTGTAACTTAACCGTTGCACCATAGGCTCGCCCACTAAATTGCCAGAAATAAATTAGTGTAACATAATCAACATTTTGGATGCCAAGCCATTCACATGCAATTATGTTACTACTTGGAAAGCTATTAACAAAGCAAAGCTGAAAGTTATAAATTAAATGGTGACGGGATCGATTTAGAGTATCCCAACTGTTATGGAAAGAATGGCAGTAATACACCTTCGATCGAACAGCTATGACATACCCTTGATCACTTAAGTAATTCTCAAAATAGTAACAACATTTTTTGCACTTGAGTTTGAAAAATAGAAACGACATTGTTTTCACTTGAGTCGGCTCCAAGGATAACTTATAGGTGATCACCAATAACACAAACAGGAAGTACAGTAACTAACAAATTCGGTAATGTGAAAGGAATACCTGGAGCCGAGAAGAAGTTCGCTGGAACCAAAGCTGTTGAGAAAGTTTGATCCACCCATAGCCAGGGATTGAGTGAACCGTGGAGTAGTCTCCACTGTCTAGAAAGTAGAGATTGAGGACGGACTTATTCTGCATGGTGGAACCCTCAACACCAAAAACCTCGAGGTTGTAATTCCCAAAACCATCGATGGTGTGCGCAGGAGGGTTGAGTCGGGATAAGGTGCCCTTCATGCCAACAATGTGTTTCATCACCCCTTCCCTTGACAGCGAGGATTCCTGGTCGTGGTTCCCCAGCACAGCTGCCCATGGGATTTTGGACGAGATGGCGGGGGCAAAAGCGGCTTCCAAAGATTTTGCTGCATCCGTCGCGTCGGCAGCGTAGATGTTGTCCCCTTTAAGACAAACACAGACAGAAAGAAAGAAAAGACCCGGATAGATCGTTCAGGTTCCTCTTCTACTTCTCGCACGCAGTATACATACAATTTACAAACAAAAAGTAGATTCATTCTGACGGTCGCACCAATTCGCTAAACAGAGTGAATTCGAAATCTTTAATGACTTAAAATTAATATATAAAAAAGAGGGGGGGGGGTGGGGGAGGAAAGAACACTGTTTTTCTATTGGTTAAATGGTCGAAAAACGATGGAAATGTATGGTTGGTAGTGCTCAATCGAGGATGGAAGTGGTACAGAGCACAGTTCACAGACGAAAATTCGTAAGTTCGTAATACCAGTGAAGACGATTAAATCGGGGTTCTCGGCTCGGATCATGCGCTCGATGAAGGCGGTGGTGTTGAGGTCGGAACAACCGGAGAACTGATTGGGAAGTACGTCCACGCACGGGGTGGCCTTCCCATTGGCGTAGTGCATGTCGGCAACTTGTAGGATCTTAAACTCTCCGTTCCTGCCGAAACGCAGAGGCGAAGATGATGACGATGGTGGTGCAAAAGAATTCGATTTCCCATAAGCTCTTGCAATGGTAGAAACAAAGAAGAGGCAGACGAAGAACAAGAAAGAACGGTGTAGTGAAGAAGGTTCCGACTCTGATAACATCTCGGTCCGCAAAAATACGTTATATATACAATCAAAGTCTCAACCCTCCATTTTCGCGGACTCCCTCGAGGACGATAATTGGTTATACGCGGTCGGCTTTGCGAACTGTGGACACCCGGCGGCTCGGATTAAGCTCAGCGGTTCTCCTATATTTCTCTGCCACGGCGATGACAGTATCTAACGAATTTGGATCTGCTCCAACACTGACCTCATTACCTGTCATTTACAAGGACAAAGGGCGAGTGGTAGTGGGACGTTTCACTTTCTTTTAATATTAATCGTCCATTTAAGTTTAGTTTAAATTTAAACTATCTATTAGTTTTTTATATTGCAATTGATACTTAGTTTTAGGGTGAAGAGATGACGGATGTGCTTACTTAACTTGTCTAATATTTTTTTATATTAAAAAAAAAAAATCCAATCTAAACGGACTCCTTCTTCGATTTTGTTGGGAAATCTCAATTCTCTCTCTCTCTCTCTCTCTCCTTGCTTTTTCTTCAACGTTGTTCCTTCTTTCTACAGCCGCCATCATCATCATCATATTCTCTCTCTCTCTCTCTCAAAATAAAATGAGATAAAAAAAAAAATCAATATAACTATTTTCAGACACAGAGCATATGAGAGACTTGGCCACACATATCCAAATATCATATTCATATATTAATCATCAGGGAAGGGATTTGGACAATAAAGTTTGCATGTATGGCAAAAGACAAATTTGAATTTATAAAATAAACGAAACTGTTGAATATTTAGGATTTTATTATTACTTATTGAGTAGATACTATTAACCTATGAGAATTTACCATAGATGCAAATCTTCACTGAAATTGGTAAACAAAACTTCAACCAGACTGGAGAACGGTGATAAAAGAAGAAGAAAGAAGGAACAACCTTGAAGAAGAAACAAGGAGAGAGAGAAAGAGAGGACCGAGATTTCTAAGCGGAATGAAAAGAGGAGTCCGCTTATATTGAGATTTTTATTATTTATTTATTTAAATATTAATAATATTAAACAGAGTTATAACTGTTTACAAGTTACAACTCTGTTAGCAGGATTAATATATTTAACACGTGTCAATCATATTACTTACGCAAACATTCACCGAGCTCTGAACGTTCCGCATTCCTATTTTTCTGCATATACCGCGACCATTTTGTCTACAAAGAAATAAAAATAATATATATGAAAATAAAAAAGAGAGTCATATGTAAGATTAAGGCTATGTTTGGTAACCAAGAGAAGAAATAAAAAGAAAAAAGAATCTAGAAAAGAAAAGAAAATGTAAAAAAATAAAAAGAGTATGTATGTTTGGTTATCAAGAGAAGAAAATAAAAGAAAAAATTCAAAAAAATTTGGATTTTGAGAGAGAGATAGACACATAGGAAATCATTGTGCAATCATTCATTTTTTGTCTTAATATGTTTTCATATTTTCTCCCATTTTCTTGTGTTTTTGTCAAGAAAATTTTGGGGAGAATAAAAGAAAATTTCACAATTCCTAAAAGAAATTTTGAATTTGAAAAGGAGAATCTTCTCTTGAGTGAAGACAGACCAAGTACAAAGAAAAATTATTAATCCCAGGAAAAGAGTACAAAAATTATACTTTTTTTCTTTTCTTTTATTTTATTCTCTTGGCTACCAAACACAGCCTAAATGATCGTACCAATCTCCATTCACAATATAAAGGGTGATAACAAAACCGTTTTGCCCTTGGTTGGATGTTTATGTATCTCTCTCTCTCTTTCGACATAGTGATCACATAACCAGGTAGCGATCGGTAGATGATAAAAAAAATTACTTAATATTAAATTTGAATTCCAAATTACTCATCAAATATTTTATTTGTCTAAATGAAAAATGATACACACACTAACATAGTTACATGGTACCACTACATTGATCATCAGACATTTCAACCGTTCATTTGCATTGTCGATGTAACACATACGATTTATTGCCATTGTGTGGCATCACCCTTCTTGTTCTCCCATTTCCTTCCCATCTCTGATATCCTCGCCGATGAAGGTGTACAAGACGGAACGAAACCTAATAATGATTGACACACTCAAGGGCTAGTACCCCGAGGAACCTAGTCAGCATGGAATGCAATGGCGATAGAGGAAGAGAGATTTAGCTATGGATGGATTAACAGTTGAGATGGTTCCTATCTTATCTAACGGTCACTAAAAACTAAAATGCTAGTGTGTAAAGTTCCTTTATATACCGTTAGTGTAGATCCTCCTCCCTTTACTTAAAACAAAATATTTTGGGTAGATAATATGACTTAATATTGAGTAATCTTATAATTTTCCCACATGATTATCTCTTCACCAATCATCTTGAGACTAATTTTGATAGTTCAGGTGTCTAGATCAACAATATTTTATATCCCATTTAAGATGTAATTTTGTTTTTTGATAGGCCATTTAACTTGTACACACCAGATCAAATAACTTTTTTTTTTTTATATATATAAAACTAGATAAAATAATTTGGAAGGTTATTATAGTATAACCTCGATAATTTTAATGTGATAAAATTAATTTTTTTTTTATCAAATTAACAATATATACGATGGGGATTTAAACCTATAGCGTTACTTTCTTCGTTGGTTCACAAATTTGCTTCTTTCGATTTTCAAATCTAATTGGGCTCACTTGAGACCACTTTAATTAGTGGAGGAGACCAGTCTCTCTTTATTCGTCAGTCTTCTCCAGATCCATTTGAGACCACTTTAATGCCTCGTTTTAGTCAGTCTTGCTCATTTGAAAGTTGAAACTACTTTAATTAGTGGAGGAAACTACGCTCTCTTTAGTTTAAGTCTTTGCCCAGAGGACCCATCATTTTGTACATTGTAGGAGGGTAATATTTGACTACTTCATATATGAAGCCATGAAGGCCTCCACCTTTGCATGATATTAATTGTATTGGGTCTTTCAACCCCACACCATTTGCAAGCAATTAGCTAATTAGAAAAGGACGGTGACCATCATATATATGTCTGCAACCTTTGAGCAAGTTGCACTCTCTCTTTGATTTCGATAAACAGTTTTCGATTTTAAATTGATATCCTTAGGTGAACATACAAGCAATCTGCCATATTAGGGAACTTGACAAGTAGAGAAGGGGAGGGGTGTCAGCGTGGTGGAGGAGTGGTGTCAGCAGCGGTGATCTGGAAAACTCAGTCGTCGAACCTCCGGTGTAGAATCAAGAACCAAGGCTATTGCACATATTGTGATGGATCGATCATCGGAATGGATCGCTGTAATGCCGACGACAGCGGCAATCAACAGGAACTCTCTCTCTCTCTATGTGTTTAACCCGTGTTGATTGCCACTGTCATCATTGCCACTGCCCGCCACCACTGTGAGTTCGTGCTAATCGTCGCTGTCGCCGACGCCGCTACTACCACCACCGTGATCGCTGGTGCTTGATTTGGGAGAAAGGTGAGGCTGAGACTCATTACATGGGTATTTAAGGGACTTCACATTTGGTAAGGTCATTTTCATATTTAAAATAAAATATAGTAGCTGACATCAGCATATAAGGTATATTCCTTAACGGAGACTGACGGTAGGTGGTCTGAGTCTAATTTGGTGAAAGAGAGAGGTGTTTCTATAATACTGGCATTCTCTAGGAGGTGGCGCTGTAAATAACCCTTTTTTTTTTAATACCTATAAGTCAAAGACCCAAGCAACCCTTGAAATTTTTATTAATGAATCAAAAAATAGAGAAGAAGAAGAAGAAGAAAAAAGGGGGGGGGGGGGGGGGGTATCCAGCCTTGCCCCTCAAAATTTAACTCAACCAAAGAGTGATTTGGAATTAATTCTGATAAACAGATAGAGTTGTGCTAATGCCCATTTCGTCATTACTTTTAGCTATGAAGAGAGCGCGCAAGTCATTATCTCAATGTGTGAAGAGATGACCTTGAAGGAGAACATACATGTGGGTGAACATACATGGTCATGGTAAGGATCTACTCTCTCAATATTTCAAATGTTATTGTTTGTCCTTGAAATTGTTAAATTTTATGTGTGTCCAAAGTTTCAAAATATTTTACTTACCAAGATGTTGTGGGTGCGAGTGTGGGTCTACACTTATATATAGGTGTACAGACGCATTCGTATGTGTACAGAGACACTTGTACACATACAAGCACGTGTACATAGATGCTTGTAGACATACATATGTACAGATACACTATAAGTGAAAAGGTATGCTATCTATATAATTTATAGATGGTCTGAAAATTTGACAAGGGGTTTTTAGAAAGTGTTTTTGTTCTTCTCACTCTGTGTTATGTTCTTTCAAGTTTCTGTGTCTGATAATGAGTATAGCCTTCAGACTTCCCTATGTAATCACATATCAGTGTGCACCTTATGTGATTGAGAGTTGTTTTATCTTGGAGGTATAAATGCAATAGTCAACCCGACTGCACAATTAGGGGTGTTTAAAAACCTTAAGGATAGAATCAATTCGATATAATTCGACTCCAATTCTATTTATTTTTTATTCAAGAAAAATGATCAATACGATGCTACAAGTTCTTACATTATCTAGTACAAAGGCATTTTCATATAAATCTTATACTTTTGCCCGTGTTTTATTTTTTTACAAAAATTAAGATTCCAAAGAATATCCTGCAATCATTTAAAAGTAACTGACTGAGATAGAATTGCCCTTGTAACTATAATTTTAGAGGCTCTCTAACTAACTCCAACGGTTATCCTAGAAATAGGCGCCAAAACAATTTTTTTGACCCTATGAAGATATGAAAAGGTTGTCTTACAAACAGGCCACATACTCAGCTCCCACCTAAGGACTTTTTTTTTTTTGGTAGAATGCTCCCACCTAAGACACTTGTAACCAATTGAACTATTTCAGAATTGAAGAAGGTGTCCGTTGAGGTCTTCTTGTAATAGAACCGATAAAATATGAGATGGACTAAAATTTGCAGAAGAACCACGATTAGAATAATCTTGCAATAGAACCATAATCAGAATATTGTTGTCTTAGAATCACAATCAGAACAAAGTTGCAGTAGAACCCGAGTATGAATCGGGTAGAGTCGTGTCAAAGAGATCGATATTGTTTTTAAGATTGTAAACACCGTTATTCTTAATAGTGCAATCTGGTAACTTGTGCTTCAATCCCCAAGATAAAACATCCTTCAGGAATCACATAATTGTTGCCCTTAATTTGTGATTAACACAAGATTCGGATGGCTATGCTCAGTATTGCGTTTGAATGCAAACGCTGACAACGATATGAGATCAATATGTAAAACAATACAGAATAAGATAGAATAAAGCACATAAATTTATTCCATAGTTGAGATATATATAAAAGTGGTTCCCTTCAATAGTTTCTGTACGTAGAAGAATTTAATTTTTTTTGGTGGATGTACGTAGAAGTTTTATCAATACAAGTATGTATGGGTGTGTGGGTATATTGGGGGTATAATAATGTCTTGTAATCCATCGCTTGCAAAAGTGGGCTTATTCTGAAGGATCATTAAGAGGTCAAAGGCCTCGAGGAACTGACAGGTCCATGCAGGGGCTTGGGGGCGGTAACCCTAAGAAATGTTTTTTAGAGATTAATGAGTATTTTGGTAAATTTCTTGTATAGGGTTCGCTATATATTTATCGCGAGGATTCTTTCTTTGTAACCAATCTAAAAGAGATGTTAGGATGAGCAGTTGTAACCCTATTCTCTATTTATAGTAAACCAAAATCTCATCTTACCGTGAACGTACGCAATCTTTCCGAACGACGTAAATCTTTGTATTTGATTGTGTGATTGTTGTTGTGATTTCTATTCATTTCTACATCATTTTAGGGTTCCATTTCTAGTGTGAAACATGAGAGAAGGGATAGTCTCTCTCCTCTAAGGGCTTGGAGTCAATGTGGGACTAAAGCTTCAGAACAAAAAAGACACCCATGGGGCAGGACAAAGACGAACCAGAAAAAAGACAAGTTAAAAACACTTCTGAAAATCCTGCAAAAAATGAAAAGTATTTTAGGTTTCTTGAATGCTTCATGAGGCTCTCAACTTGTCTCCAACAATCAAAGAGAGCAAGACCCTCCACAATGCCAAATCCGTGAAAGATCTCCGATCCCAAATGGACTCCAATGTTACCGTAGCCTTGAAAAAGGTGAAACTCATCAAGGTCTACCCTAGATCGAGCAAACACAATCAATCGAAGCCAGATTGGTGATATTCTCCTTGCAGTTCATCAAAGAAGAAAGAGGTGAGAGGAAAATAAAATTTTGTATTAAAAAGGTAAAATGGTCAAAATACATTAAGGAAGGTAATATGATCAAAATACATTAACGAAGGTTAATATGGGCATTAAACAAAATATGGCAGGACTTAACGGATAAAACATCAATATTATTAGAAAATGGTACCCGTATAAGACCATTGTATGGATGGCAGTATTCCAGTAATGCAATAGAAGAACCTTTGATGCAGAGTTGTTGAAGCAAACGAACCAAGGTGGGTTGAGTCATATCAGAAGACATTCTCCTTAAGGTCTGAAACACCACCTATATCAGTACAAATGAAGATTCCTACGTTTTACCTCCAAGATAAAGCAACCCTGTGATCTATGTCTGATTGTACACAAACTCTAATCCTTTAGGAGAGAATGGCTAGGCTCACTAATCATGGTTTTTAACATTGTTTTATGCAATGGTTCAACAGAGAACAGAGAAGGAGGGGAGAAAAAGAGAGGCAAAAATGCCAAAACGTATATTCTATTCTTAACAGAATACAGAGTATATAGATTCATTTGGGTGCTACCTGTACACTCTACAGAGGCACCTGTCCATGTATAGACACCTCTTTGTATACATACAAACATGTCTATGTATGGACACCTCTATGTATGTATGGGTGGATGTCTACGTACCTATACATATTTGAATTTAAAAATTCAAAATTGGTGTGAGCTCGGCTCGATGCGCATGATTCAAAAGCACCCTAGGATCCCCCCCCACACACATGACAAGGGAGAGTGCCTCTCCAAAAGGCTTGCACCCTTAAGTAACAAATATATATATATATATATATATATATATATGCCCACACTCCCACTCATCTACTTCCAATATGGGACTAAACAACTTGTCCTAAAAGACAAGTCTTTGGCTTTGCTTTTGTGTTTTTTGAATTTTTCATTCAAAACTTTCCTCTAACACTTTTGAGCTCAAGACCCAAAAGTTAAAGTGAAAGTAAAAGTGAAAAAGTAAAACAAGGGGAAATGTCATAATTTTGAAACTTTATAATATAAAATAAATACTTATATTAATACTGCAATTCCCCACAAGTTTCAAAATTCTGATAAAAAACATGTATGAGCTTAATGAACGTATTGGACGTAATAGGACATGTCGTTACAGGTGTTTTTAGGACTTGAACCTGCACTAGATCTGGTGAACTACGCTACAAAGTACGGGTTAAGTCAGACTTCTTGAACCTTTCTTCATCATTGTAGACGACTAGCTTACCAACCATATCCTATAGGTCAACCATATCTTTGATCCCTTTATGAAATGGACTTTTTCCTTTTAATAAGAGTTGGCCTTGTCCCTTATCCTGGTTTTATGGATGTTTAGAAAGTTCGCCTATAAAACTCTCATCGGAAGGCGGTCTCACCCCCTTACATCCACTTAGGTCAGCCCATAGTGTGTACCATAGTTTACACCCCCCCCCCCACTTTTGTGAACTATTGCTGAGTAAGAGTTTAATTCATCTTCTTTTCTTTGTGGTGGTACTACTTTAACGATTTTATAGTAGCACAAAGCAAGTCATCCGATGACTTCGTTTTTACCCTTTGAACCTAATTCAAGAAAAATCCTCTTCACATAGGTTGGGTGTCCATCACATGACTTATGTCACAGGCCTTAAGCTCATTCCTTTAGATAAATCATGTATAATCTTTGTAGGCAATGGCTTTGTGAATATATCCGCTAGATTGCTTTTTGACTTCACAAAGTCGATAGCTATCGAACCTTCACTTATATACTACCTTACAAGACTATGTCTTAGACAGATGTGTTTTTTTTTTTCCATTGTAAATTTTGCTTTTTTGCTTTAGCAATAGCTATCTGATTGTCATAATGTAATGATATTGATGCAATAGGCTTTGGCCACAATAGTACGTCCGCCATAAGATTTTTAAGTCATTCGGTTTCCGTTCCAGCCTTCTTTAAGGCTATGAACTCTGCTTCCATAGTGGAGCCTGTTCCATAGGATCGTTTCACCGATTTCCATGAAATAGCTCCACCCTCTAGTGTGTAAACATACCCACTAGTTGCTAATGATTCGTTTGTATCCAAAATCCAATTGGCATCACAATAACATTTTAAGACACTTGGGTTTCCACTATAATGCAAATCATAATCTATAGTACCTTTTAAGTATCTTAGTAATCTATTCAATGCATGCCAATGCTCTTTGTTAGGATTGTGAGTGTGTTGACTCAACTTCCCAACTGCTAAAGCAATGTCAGGCCTGGTTGAGTTGATCAAATATGAAACTGAAACAATAATTTGGAAATATCTTTTTTGAAAAATAGGTTCTCCCAAATGTTTCTTTAAATGATAACCAATATCTAAAGGTATTTTAAGACTTTGACAATCAAAATATCCATAATTTTTAAGCATAGCTTCAACATAGTGAGCTTGAGATAAGATGATCTTATTCTCTTTCTTGATTTTCTTTATTCCAAGAATCACATCAGCTTCTCCCATATCCTTTGCATCAAAGTTAGACATTAAGAGATTTTTAGTTTATTTCACTATGTCTAAACTTATTCCTATTATGAGCATATCATCTACATAAAGAACAATAAATACACCTTTATCATGATTGAATTTACTATACAAGCATCTTTCTACATCATTCACAAGAAATCCATTTGATAGCTAAACTGAATCAAGTTTCTCATGCCACTGCTTAGGTGCTTGTTTCAGACCATACAAAGATTTCACAAGTTTACAAACCTTGTGTTCTAGTCTTTGTATAACACAACCTTTTGGTTGTTTTAAATATATTTCCTCATCTAGGTCTCCATTTAAGAATATAGTTTTAACATCCAATCAATGTTTTGCTTTTTTCTAAAGCCTTTGACAACAAGTCTTGCTTTAAACTTGTCTAATGACTCATCTAGTTTTAATTTCTTTCGAAAAATCCATTTTGTATCTAAAATTTTAAACCCTTGTGGCAAGTCAACTAATTCCCAAGTATGGTTAGAAACGATGGAATCTAACTCACTTTTAATTGCTTCTTTCCAAAAGACAGCATCGGTGGAGGTTACGGCCTTTTTATAGGTTAGAGGATCCTTATCTACTAAGTATGTAAGCCATTCATCTCTTGTATAGGTTGACTTCCTTTGTCTTTTACCTCTTCCAAGTTGACTTTCGTCAATTGAAGGTGATGGGTCATTGTTAACAGATACTTTTTTTCCTACACCAGAAATACCACTATCATCCTTATTAATGGTTGAATTCAATTTGTAAGGAAATATATTTTCAAAAAATTCAGCATCTTTGGATTCTATTATAGTGTTTTCTTCATAGACACCATCCACTGCTTTTATAACCAAAAACCCTACATGCTGAACTATGTACTGCATAACCAATAAATACACAATCACATGTTTTAGGACCTAATTTCCTTTTCTTTGGTTCAGGTATTGCTACCTTAGCCAAACAACCTCATACCCTTAAATGCTTTAAACTTAGTTTTCTTTTAAACCAAAGTTCATAAGGCAACAACCCGGTCTTCTTGTGAGGTATTTTATTCAAGATATAACAAGTAGATAGTATGGCTTCCCCTCACAAATCAAGTGGTAATCCCGAATCTATTAGCATAGAGTTCATCATTTCCTTTAATGTGCGGTTTTTCCTTTCAGTCACTCCATTTGATTCGGGTTGATATGGAGCCGTGATTTCATGTATAATACCATTGGTTTCATAGAATTTAACCAAACTAGTAGTTCTATATTCCGTGGCTCTATCAGTTCTAAGGTGTTTTATCTTCATTCCTAATTGATTTTCTACTTCTGCTTTAAATGACATAAAAGTATTTTCAGCCTCATTTTTAGTCTTAATAAGATAAATCATGGCAAACTTAGAATAATCATCAATGAAAGTAATAACATAATTATTTTCACCTCTAGATTCATGTGTTTTAAAATCACATATATCACTGTGTATTAAATCAAGCAAATCACTTTGTCTTTAAACAGATTTATGTGGTTTCTTTGCAAACTTGGCTTCTACATATATAGAACATTTATCAATTTTGGTTTTAAAATTAATATTAGCAAGTCCCATATTAGCAATTTTCCTAATATAGGATGTATTACATTGTCCTAATTTAGCATGTCACATATCATAAGAATCAACAATATAAACAGAAGAAGCACTAGGCTTATCTTTCATTATTTCAGAAATACCTAATATAAAAAGGCCCTCATTAAGGTAACATTTGCCAACAAATACATCATTTTTTGTGATAATACACTTATCAGACTCAAAGCATAACTTCATCCCACCCTTGTTCAAAAGAGGTCCTAAAATCAAATTCCTACGGATGCTTGGAACATGTAGTACATCCTTCAAAGCAAGTGTTTTTCCCGAAGTAAGTTTCATCACTACTTGTCATTTTCCAATAACATCTGCACAGTGTGAATTACCCATAACAACCTTCTCTTCTGAGACATTTGTAGAGTAATTTTTGAAAGCATTTTTGTCTCCAGTTATATGCCTTGTAGCACCAGTGTCTATCACCCAATCATCTATTTTTTCAACAGTATTGATTTTAGTGATCATGACAACAAAAACATCATCTTCATTAAGATGAACCTTAGCCTTTTCAGAAAGTTTCTTCTTCCTTTTCCTGCAGTCCTTTTTGAAGTGGCCTGGTTTTCCACATGAAAAACAGTTGCCCTTCTTCTTCTTGGATTCCTCAAACTTCCTTTTCTTGGATGATTGTCATTTTTCAGTTTCTACCACGTTGGCTTTGAGAGTTGATTTCTCTTTATCATCTTTTGCTCAGTTTCTCTCCTCAATTTTGATGCGAACAACCACTTGATCAAAAGACCAGTCTTTACGCTTGTGTTTCATGGTAAGCTTGAAAGCATCCCAAGAACTTGGCAACTTCTCGATCAAGGAACCAGTCACAAATTCATCGGGCAGAATTATATTCTCCTTAGACAACCTACCAACTAACACTTGGTATTTGTCAATTTGGGAGGATATACTTTCATTGTCCTTCATTTGGAAACTTAAGAAATTACCAATCACATATTTCCTACTCCCAGCATCATCTAGAGTACATTTTTTCGTCAGTGCATTCCAGATCATGTATGCGTTGTCATATGCATTGTACACATTGTACAAGTCAATGGACAGTACATTGAGTATACAATTCTTGCACTAAAAATTGGCTTGAGTCCAAGCCAACCGATTGGCTTCCTTAACTGGGTCTTCAGATTGAGGGGGTTTGGGATCTGTTAGAGCAAAAGCCACTCCTATTTGAGTGAGAGCAAAAAAGACCATTTGCTTCCACCGTTTGAAATTGGTGTCATCAAATGGTTCAATCTTCTCAAAATCAGAGGCTATCCTCAAGTTTCCCATTGGGGGTACAAGGGAATCAGCAGTAAGAGACCCACCCGCCATGGGTGTAATTGGTGATGGAAGAGTAGTTTTGTTACCAAGCAGAACAGTAGGGTCGGATGGGGTTTTGCCTTGAGTATCCTTGTTGGCAATATCCTTATCAGCCATGTCTTATAACAGTAACAGAAAAAAATTTCAGACCTTAAGAATGTTAGAAAATGGTACTCATATAAGACCACCGAAAAAAATTTTAGACCTTAAGAATGTTAGAAAATGGTACCCATATAAGACTAGATAGTAGTATTCTAGTAATGCAGTAGAAGAACCTTTGATGCAGAGCTGTTGAAGCAAGCGAACCAAGGTGGGTTAAGTTAAGGTCTAAAACGCCCCTATATCAGTACAAATGGGGATTCCTACGTTTTACCTCCAAGATAAAGCAACCATGATCTATGCCTAATTGTACACAGACTCTGATCCTTTGGGAGAGAAAGGCTAGGCTCACTAAGCACGGTTTTTAACATTGTTTTATGCAATGGTTCAACAGAGAACAGAGAAAGAGGGGAGAAAAAGAGAGGAAAAATGTGATACCCTACTTTTTAAACCTGGTCTAATTACACGGTTGACCCGGTTTAACGATGCAGGACCCGAACCGGAGAGGGTTGAGGCGGGTTCCTTATGGACCATGATGACAAGGGTGACTTTGAACACCGGTTGGCCAGATAAGTCCGAGTCAGTGCCAGAGGAGACGGGTGTACCCAAGCCGTGTACATGCACATATCATAAGGCCATGTATGGATAAAGCTGGTATGTAGTCGTATCCTAAAATGCATACGTATAATATACCTTGTGCCGAGAGTGAGACTCATGCTAAGAGTCGAATTCTACCAAAATCCCACTTGTTGGCCAATTTTTGGCTCTCGGGTGGGCGGTCACAGGTGGGCGCATCCGCCCACTTGAGTGACCCACCCATGTGCTACTAATGATTTTAAGAAAGTATAAATAGTATTATTTATGTTTTTCAATATCTCATTTATTACACGGGAAGTTGGTGAGAAGATTAAAGAGGAGAGAGAAGAGAGGGGAGAAAAGAGAACGAAGAAGAAGAAAGGGGAAGGAAGAGGAAGAAGAAATTGATTTAAGTGGCGCCAAGGTTTGATCTTCCCATTCTGACGTCAGAAGAGTGATCTCCAACACGAGATCTACGTTTAGAGGTGAGCGAAGGCTATATTCCTTAAACTTTCACCATACCCAAGTAAAACCCTTGATTTGGGTAGAGTTTCTTGAGGTCTTGTAAATCCCCCTTGAGATGATGAATCTAAGGTTTAATAGATGGTCTATGTGTTGATTTTGAAGGATTTGAAGAAGTGTTTACAAGGTTGGAGAAGCATTGGTGATTTGAAGTGATTTTAGGGTTTTTGAAAGAGTTCTTGAGCAAAGAAGGTAAGATGGCTTCCATTCCTTAAATCTAACCTAGATCTAGGTTAGAATCATCTTATGAGACATTGAATGTGTGGAAAATAGGATTGAAAAAGCCCCATTTGATTCCCCAAGGGTTGAGGAAAATTTCGGGGAAAATGGCAGTTTTTTGCCTGCTCAGGTGGGCTGAGACCGGTGGGCCAAACGGCCCGCCTGAAAGGGCAGGCCCTCGGGGCCAACCGGCGGGCCCCTACCGATGGGTCGATATGCGGGTCGACCTGCCTGCCTTTCAAGACCGGTGGGCCAACCTGTCCATCGGTCCTAGCCGACCCTCGGCCTCCACCGACGGGCCCCTACCGGCGGGCCGACCTTCCCGCCGGTCATGACCGATGGGCCGAATTGCCCACCTGTGAAGACTGGTGGGCTGTCCGACCCACCCGAGAGGCTCTCAACGTGGTTTTTTTGTCCGAATGGACCCAAAACGGATGTGCGACCTTCTTTTAGGATTTTAAACATGATTTTGTCATCAAATCTTGTTAGTTTTGACCCCAAAATGGTGAAATATTAACCCCATTCACTTGTGATAGGTTCACCAAAATTTACGTTTCTAGCGCTGGATCTCATCTGTACCGGGCATGAGTCTTTGTACACTACAAGTAAGTGGGGAGAGGACGTTTGGCCTTATGTTAAGGCTTGTTTGGCATTCATTCAAATGTATCTAGACTAGCCATGTCATCATGCAAATTATATGTAGTTTTGCCATCCTCATATTATTATGACATGTGTGTTGTGTTTACTTTCTCAATGTCAAATGATGATGTGCTTATGTGATTAATGATGGAATCATTGTGCATGATGCATTAATAGACTAGATGCCGTAGTTGGCTTGGAAACGAGTGCATTGGTGGCCCGTGGAATGGGACGCGGTGGCACTATGCAATCGTACTATGTCATATAGGAGCATGCGGTTTAGGATTATCATCTTCCCGTGCTACGACCCTTCCCAACAGGGGTTGAGGTGTTGGGTTACCATTTGGGGGGAAGCAGTGGTCACGGTTGTTGGGTCACTGTGGTGGTTAAACATACGCTCGACGGGTCATTAGGACAGTCGACAACCTCGGTGGTATATTCAAGAGGGCCAATCATACTGCTTTTAAATTGCTGGAGTCAACACCTTTATTTTCTGTCATTTACTTTTATGTTGAGAGCCGGTAGTCGGCATGCTTTACTTTTCCGAGTACTCATGATGGGCCTTCTCCGACAGCCCTATGGGCGTATCGCAGGATGGAGTTCGCGGCTCGCACTCGGAGTATACGCGCACTGTGGTTGTAGTAGCACTAAACCAAAGACTTAGTAATGTTGTTTAGGTGGATGTGATTTAAAATGAATTGCATAGCATATAGTGCATATGGTTGTGATTGTTGTGTGGACTGTTGTGTGATCCTTCTTTTCACTTACTGAGCTAGTGAGCTCATCCCACGTGTACACCTCTTTTAGATGATTTTGCAGGTCACCAACCTGAAGATCAAGGGTCGGGCCTCATAGTTGAATTCCCTGAAGAGGATTGGTGGGTCCTCGAGGACTATGAGCACGGCACGGATTGCACGTGCGAGGGCTGTGCTGTGGGACCACAACAGTGACTCCATACAGGATTACTTTTTTATTCTTTTGATGATCCCTTTTGTGTACTTAATATGTGAATTGTTATTCTTTTTGTGTAAATATCATACATGCGGGCCCACATATATTTATCTATGTACTACAATTTGGGTATCAAGTATATTGGGGATATTTACAGGTAAATTAAGCCTTCCGCTGAACTGTTGAACATTATCTTAGTTGTGTGTATGCTGTGGTTGGATACTGTATCAGATGATCCTGGCAGGTTTGGGTTAACCGGAGTTAACCCTGTCACCAGTCCGGTTTTGTGTGAACAAGGTGTGACAGAAAAATGCCAAAAGGAACCTATCCATGTTTAGACACCTCTCTGTATACATAATTCAAAAGCACCCAAGGAACCCCCCACACACACATGATAATGGAGAGTGCCTCTTTAAACATACCAAACCTATATATATATACCCACACTCCCACTCATCTACTTCCAATGTGGGACTAAACAACTTGTCCTAAAAGACAAGTCACTGGCTTTGCTTTTGTGTTTTTTGAATTTTTCATTCAAAACTTCCCTCAAACACTTTTGAGCTCAAGACCCAAAAGTTAAAGTGAAAGTAAAAATAAAAAAGTAAAACAAGGGAACATGTCATAATTTTGAAACTTTATAATATAAAATAAATACTTATATTAATACAACAATTCACTCACGGTGTTATGTTTCATGGATCGAAACGTAATAAATGAAACGCAAGAAAGGCGGATATAATTAGATCAAACCTCAGGAGAGGTATATGTAAATTTCCCTTATTAAAGTATTTCTGAAACTTCCAACATATATCCTCCTTACCCAATAGTGTCTGCTTAATGTTAGACCCCGTCCCAGCTCTTTCCCTTCCTGTTTCTTTCCAAGCTCTCTTAGGGGGTGTTTGGTTCGGTAAATCAAATGGTGCATATATCGGATATGAATGTCAATCTTTTGATAGATATTCTTCTGAATTATGTTTCTTTCTGAAAAATCGTTTGGTTGTCTTAAGGCTAGTGCATGTTTCTCGCGGGTTGAGATATTGGCTTTCGTAGAGAACGTCTTTCCGTTTTCTCCTTTTATACTAGGTGGTAAAAAGGTTGCTCAAATCTAAGTTTAAGTGTTGAGGTAAACTCAGATTTGGAACATATCCTTTGTAATATGGTCATTCATGGGAAGTAGGATGCTCGCTTATGAGGGTCATTCTAGTAGAACCAAACAACTCCAAAAATTAAGAATTATCATTCTAAAGAATGTCATCCCAAAGATTTACCGAACCAAACACCCCCTTAAGGATCTTATTATTAAAATGGATTTGCAGCCACCTCCACCTCCACATTGACATTTTATTTCAACTGTTGATCAGAAGCAATGTGAGGTTGTGCTAGCAAACCCAAGGACAAGAATTTCAGTCAGGATTTGCTTCCGGCTAAGGGTTCAATCAGCCCTGAACCCATTGTGAACGATGTCCAAGGCAAGGTAGTTTAACAAGTAAGCCTACAATTCGACTTTAGTCTGTAGGGTGAATTGCATTTTCTGGTCGTGCAGTCATAGAGGTGATAAACCAACATCTCAAAATTAAGAGGTCATGAGTTCAACTCTCCTTGGGACCTTAAAAGAAGTTGATAGAGAATGATTACTCATTGCAAACCTCAGTTTCTAGGATCAGGGAACCATGATGAGAATGCCAAGCAAACTGAAGATAACACTGAGTCAGGGGCTGGTTACATTACCACGGAACAAATGATGTATAGGCCGGAAGGTATCGGTTTTTAGTCTGTCAATGGGGTATGCGCGCAGGTTATGTGTACTCGTCACTATAGCTTCGTTTGGCCTGTTGAGTGGATCTTTAGCCTCTTTTGTCGTTTGCCTATGGAGATTGTTCAAGGAGAGTGATTTGTGATTGCTTTGGTCCCTAGGGGCTTGTACATTCTTCTTCTTTCTTTACTTTCTTGTGAATGAATAAATTTGAATTATTACCTTAAAAATAAATAAATAAAAAAGGTTGAATCGCACAAATCAGATGTTCTCGTCCCTTAGCCCTACTATTCTTCCCCCATTTCCAGTTCTCTTCCTTATTTACGAAACGAGGGATTAAGGATACATATGGAGATCCGGTGCTAGGTCCAAGCTCTAGCATCTCTTCACTGGGGAAGTTTCTTTGCCCTACCATCTTTTTTTTTTTTTTTTTTTGGTGGAACTTCGTCCTACCATCTTAAGAAGGTATAAATCATTGATTAGTTATTTTCCCGTCTTTCTTTTTTATAAATTGGTTATTCAGGAGGTTTCAACATATTAAATTCCACAGCTTTTGGCCGCGGGACCTTTTGGTATGAATATAGAGTTCCTCCAAGCACAATCAATGGTTATTCTTTTGATCAAGTCCTTCATTATTATTCTCCATTCTCTAAAGCTGAGTATAAGATTTGACTTTCTATTTTTGCTATAACTTCCTTCATCTAACTCGAAACAAATTTGCTTTGAAACGTAACCCTTCCTCTTCAAATCATGTTATTGAGAAATGGATCTATGATTCTAATATCTTCCTGTTGTTAATTTTGTCTATAAATTTTGGTCTTGCAAGATGCGCACATGAAGTCAGGGGTCTTCTTCAAGGACTTCAAGACGACAAAGAACTAGGTGGGGGTGATGTAGAAGTTTTGGACTGTTAGTGAGAGTTCAATTTCTTAGTCTTAAGGATGTTGGCCAATCATCTTAGTCTTGAACATTGTTTCCTTGTATGATATTTATAATGTGATATCAACTTTTAAATCTGATCTGTGTGTGATGGAGAAGGATAGATGATTGATGTATCTATGGCTAATAACCTACTTAAACGAGCTAGGTTGTCTATACTCATGTAAACTCCTTTCTATTTATAACTAAAGTTTTTCTTCCCATAAAAGAAAAAATTCTTAAATTCTATATTTTGAATTATGAATTCGTAAGCATGTTATTTCAACATTTACCATTGCGTCCCAATTTTATGATTCATCTTGGGCATATGTATAGGGTTAAAGGATTCTCCGATTTATATAAGTGATAAAATGGACAGCTTTGCTTAGGTTCAAATGAAATTAATGTCTGCGAAAGTCCAACAGTTTTAACAGTTTGAATATGCAGACCAGTACATGACTGTAACTGAGGGGCAATGTGACGCGGAATCGAACCAGAACCAAAGGAATAAAACTAGAGAAAAGAAGGTGAAGCAAGAGAGGAGGAGGAGGGGGCAAACAAACAGCAAGACAGGTGAAAAGGCACTCAGGTGTCCTTATCTTTGGGAGCTCGTTCAGGGGATGTCTTGAACCAAGGTATCCAAACAGAGGTGGTCTTCTGGTACAGTCGGTATGCGTCGGCTCTGTGTGGTTGTTTAAGCATGCGGCGCTCCACAAGCACTGTGACATAGGCCAAGCAAAGGCTATTGATGAGAGCGCCGATGAATGTCCAACCATGCCCCACGTTCCATCCAAAAAGGGCTAAACCCCACCACCATAGCTGCTCCCCAAAGTAGTTGGGATGTCGGGAGTAGCGCCACAAGCCCTCATCGAGATTCTCTTTCTCCTTCACTTTCAGGGCTTTGTTTCTCTCCACAAACTCGTAGAGCTGTGTGTCGGCGAAGTAAGCCACGACGATGCCACACGTACAGACGATGGCGGCGATGGAGTCCCACACGTTACATGGTTTTTCTATGGAGTGGGCGGCGTACATCGGCAGGCATACTCCAATAAGAAACACCTGCAACATTTCTCACATAGACCACTTTCTCATCAACATACTACTCTTTTTTTTAAGCTATTCATTGGGGCATTCACTCGAGCGAAATGTGTCCAACTCCGTACAGATTTAGAGCAAACTATATACTAGAGCGTACTTATAAAGTACATCAAATTACCAATAACCAACTAACCTGTTGAGATAAATAGACGGCAAAGAAAGAAACCCACCACCAGTGTTTCCCGTACTGTCGCCGCAAATCGGTGAACCTCCAGTCCTCTCTTGCACCCCACTGCCATCTCTCCCTCCTAAAGTAGTTGTGGCTGAGCCTGATGCTCCATACCCAGGTCAGCACAGTAATCACCGCTGATCTCCACTGGTTGTACCGCGCAAGAGGATGTGTTGCGTAGTAGTGGACTTGCATGACTGGTATCACAGTCCAATATAGATCTATCATCTGCATCATTCCAGTACAAAACCAATCGAGTCAAAATCTCCATTCACTATTTTCCGGAAATTTTATTGGGGTTGTGGGGGGGTGAGGGAGGAAGAAAAGGACAAGGAAATTAACGGCGTAAAGTGAAGTGCGGGAAAGGACCAACCCAATTGCTTGATTGCATGAGGCCAATAAGCCAGAACAGAACATTGACGTTGAGGAAGAAGAGCAAGTTTGCCAATAGGAATGGGTGGTGAGCACACCAGGTCCAGGCCCATAGGGGAGGAGGATGGACAGATTCCGAATCAGTACTGCCACGAACAAGGCCAGGGGCAGAAAATTGGCGGAGAAAAGACAGGTAGAAAACTATGGAGGGAAGAGGGACCAGGAATGCTATCACAGCGTTGGTCAAGTTCCCCATCCCTTTTTATCGGATTTTGGCTAGGTTGTTGTTGCTGGAATCTGGACTCTGGAGTCTGGACTGCCCGTGGGAAGGAGAAGGGAAGAATTTGATCAGGTAGTCTTGTCTATTCGATTTTCTCGTCTAAAATCAGGCGATCATCAGGGACGCAGTGACCCTTGGCAGCGAGGAAACGGCTACTTTTATAACATACACTGACCCTGGCCCCCACTGCCACTCTGCTTTCGCATTTCCATCTCTTGGTTTATCGATCCCGCTCGTGGTGTTCTCGGGTAAAGGAGCGAAAAGTTGTTAATGTTATTTGACTATTTTCTTTTCACCTTCTCGACTCTGGAGTCTGAACTTCACCATGAATCAATGAAGATTAGCCTTAATGCCCGTGGTGTCTGCAATGATGTTTTGTGGCATGGGGTAGTGCCGTTAATGATTCTTCTCTCTCTCTCTCTCTCTCTCTCTCTCTCTCTCTCTCGAGTCGTGTCGCAACTAGAAAGGGCAAAAGCACTTCATATAACCAAATCCCACGCCCTTGCCCTACCAAGTACCAACCAAACAACAGCAGTCCACATCATTTTTTTTTTCTGCTTGCGCCGAAAGGTCCGCTAGTCTGAAACGATGAGAATCTTCACTTTCTACAATGACCCCAAGCTATAACTCTTTTATGGTAGAAGAACCCCAAGCTGTAACACTTTCAAGTCTTACCACTTTGGAGCACAATCTCTCATCTCCGTGATTGCCTTGCTTTAATTTGGGGACAGTTACATTCTTTTATTTCCTCTAGCGTACGGAGTGGAAGCAGAGGGAGTCAATTATGTCGCTTGTGGGGCTTGGGTTCTTTTTTGTAATTTTCCGCTGCTTATCTCTTCCTTGGGTTGGGTCATGGGTGGGTGGTGGTGACCCGGCCTCCTCTTTTTTTTTTCTTTTTCTTTTAGCGGGGTAGCGGGGCAGGGGAGAGGCCGAGAGGGTGCGAGTTTGGAAATGCCATCATGTTTGGCGTTGGATTCAGCGATAACTATACCCATGTAATATGATATGGCCAAGTGAATGAAGTTTGAGAAGAGCGTGAAATCTAGGACAGAACATAAAACTCGGATGCCAAAAATTGACAAGTCATGTGCATCGAACTCTAGCCCAATCCTGAAATAAAATCCATCGCCGGAGATGGGGCTGCTGCTGATGGAGTGGGACAAATTCTAATCCTCAAATGAGTGGTAGACACTGGGTCCAATGAAGAAGAAACAAATCCCATCGGGGAAGCATCTTTGAAATGTGGAATCAGAACTTGCGGTCAACCGTGCCCATGTCTCACAGCTCCCGTGAATTTGTGAATATCCTACTTGATTACTCCTTCAATTAGTTTAAGGGTAGTTTTCGGCTGTCACAAAAGTTTCTGACGTTTCCGAAGGTCACAAAACAAATTTGTGCCATCTATTTTCATTAATCTTCCCACTAACCGTCTGTTCCTGCCAAGATATGGGAGAGTGCATATTAATGGCTGGATTGCCAATATACATACATCTACATATATGGGATGCAAACAAATACAGGGTTATTTAATTGAATTAGACTATGAAATTTGACATGTAATTAATCTGGAACATGTCTATTCTATCTAAGGACCGACACATCATCTATCCACCTGTGCGTTGTGAGGTTTCGAAAAATAATAAACAGTTGTGACTATAAAAAACTGACATACATAAAACCCAAAAATAAATATAATATAAGAACAAATAAATAAATAAAATTTCATCAAAATAAATAAAAGACAAGTATTCTCATTGGGTTACCCACCTAACATTAGGGTCCCACATTACAAAATGATGTGATAATTCTGGCTGTTGAATTCAAGAAATGGTTTGGATTGACCAATGTAAATTCTCATACTCAAATCTAACCATCTACTGTCTCATATATGGATGCAATGATGCCCCCCTTCCATAGTCCTGTATACTTTAAAAGCTTTATTATGTTTGGGTTGAAACTTGCCATGTATGGAACCTTCATCCATTTTTACACTTCATCGTCCAATGACTAAGTTTTTCTGAGTTGTGGTAAGCATTCTTCATTAACTTCCACCAAAAAAGCATTCTTCATTAACTAAGAGTACAACCTTACATGAGACTGGACTGACATACACATACTCAATATCTAAAAATGACCTCAAATGACCAAGACCGATTGACCTAATATGAGGCTTCCTAAGACTAACAAGTGAGCTTCTTCCTAAGCTGAAGCTATTGATAAATAGGTATCAAAGCATGGTACAGAGGATGAAAGGTGATCCCCAATGCCAGGTAAGACGTTAAAACCAACCAAGGACAATTCTTGTATGACTCCTGGAAACCACCATCTTGCAACCTGAGATGCAAAGAATGCCCTACTTCCATTTCAATAGGTGATCCAACAGAATATCATTTAGCTCCTGCTGCTACAAAATTTACTTTGCCATCCTGTGGCAAAGCTTCAACAGTTCACTTTGTACACGTCTAACTTAAGAAGAGCATTTGTGGATTTTCAGTTTTATGCTAAGTCACACCAACAAGGTTACAACTGCTTAATTAGACTGTAATCTACATTTTCCCTTGCCTTTCCTCTTTCCCATCCCCCTCCCCCCTGGTTTCACCAGGGCCTTCCATTGCTCCTCTCCCATTAGTGGTTAGCTGCAACCCCCTTCCCCCCACCTGCTCCCCCACCCAAAAAAAGAAAAGAAAAAAAAAGAGTATTCTACAGCAGATGTTGAAACTGGTGTCTAAGACAGACCTCAAAGGGGCAACTTTAAATGTGGAAAAATGGGGTATGCATCACCTCACATCTCTGCTCTTGTGCCAACTCAATCTTGTGATCTACTATTAGACAAGGACTTGCTCTGAAATGAAGTATCTATGAGACTTGGCTTCTACATAAACGTCTTCTGATTTTGCAATGAAGCTCTATTAATTTCCTCCCCTGTAAAGAAAATGTTCTGCGCAGTGTGCAATATAACATTCCAAATGGCAGTCTCAGATGTTCTGCACAACACAATCACGCCTCAATTACAAAATAAATTACACTTTATCACCTGACCTGGCATACAACCAGAGTTAAAGGAGATCTAAAATGAAAAATTAAAACTTGTGAACAGAGAAATATTTCATAGTTAGCAGCAGTCTCTTCTGAAGGAAATCCATGACTTGACCTCAACAGCAGTCATGGTGAACAGTGTGTTAGAAACTGGCATACCATCCACAGCAAAGCATATATCAAAGATTCTTGTTTTTATTTTTTATTTTGTTATTATTTTTTATTTTTTTTTCTTTTTTGAATCTTTATTTTTGGACCAGTAATGAAGAATAAGTAGTTTCTCCTTTCCTTTTCACAGTTTTACTGAGGCTATGTTTGTTTCCTAATAAAAGCCACATTAAAGGCTCCGTTTGTTTCGGCGTGGAAAATTTTCCATGTAAACTTTTATGGTAAAATCTAAATTACCACTGTTTGTTTCATAAGTTGGAAATTTTTCCGGAGGTAAAATTTTACCAAACCCCCCACGTTTTCCCGAAAATACCGTAGAATATTTTACGCCAGATTTTTCAGTAAAATGTTCCTCATAAAACTATTGAATTTGCTCAATGATACCAAAGACACCGTTCCATCTTCCATCTCCTCAAGCCTTACTCCCTCTTTTGAAGGTCTATGGCAAGACTGAAATACGGAGAGCGAAACTAAAGGTTTGAAGGAGGAGGTCGGAATGATCGAAGAAAATGGAGGATGATTTCAGGTTATCTCGCAAGAAAGTTAGCTCTGCTCCACCATCCAAGCCTCTCTTTGTCCTCATTCACTTTTCATGTACAACTCCATGATCAGAGGCTTCTCTCAAAGCATTGATGCTCTAGAATCCATGATCGTATTTCACCGGAAAACTAAATCTTCCCTTCTCTATTCCAATCTTGTTCGAATAAGGCACTCATCTTTGAAGGGAAAGAACTCCATGACCATGTTATAAAATTAGGGATCGATTATGATGTTTTCGTCCTAAATAACTTGATCAGGATGTATCAAATTATCAAGAGCTTGATTATGCTCGTCGTTTATTTGAAGAATGTTCCAGTGTAGCTAATGTTGTATCTTGGACTACATTGGTTTCTGGGTACTCGAATTCTGGGGACATTGACTTAGCTCACTATTTCTTCGATCGAATGCCATATAGAAATATAGTTTCATGGACTGCAATGATACTGGGCTATGCACAGATGGGAAAATATGCCGAAGCAAGACAATTGTTGATGAAATCCCTGAAAGAAATGTAGACTCATGGAGTTCAGTGATTTCAGGATATGCAAAATGTGGAATGAGGCTTTGGATCTGTTCACAGAGATAGTTGGACTTGGAATAAGGCCAAAAGAATCTGCACAGGTGAGCACTGTATCAGCCTGTGTGCAACTTAGAGCATTGAACAGGGTGTTTGGCTACATTCTTATATAGAAGATCAGAAATTTGAGCTTAGTGTAACCCTAGGGACAGCTCTGGTGGATATGTATTGTAAGTGTGGAAGTGTTGAGAAAGTTCTAAAGTCTTCAATGAGATGCCAGTAAAGAATGTGTTGTCATGGAGCTCCGTAATAGGTCGTTTGGCCATGAATGGTTGTGGGAAGCAAGCACTGTCACTTTTCTCGTGGATGCAGACAGTGGGTCTAGCCCCAAATGGGGTAACATACCTAAATGTGCTACATTGATGTAGTCACTCAGGATTGGTGGATGAAGGGTTTTTGGATTTTTTATTTGATGACTCGAGACTAAGAAATTGAACCTCAGCCAGAGCACTACGATCGCATGGTTGATCTACTTGGAAGAGCTGGCCAGATCAAAGAAGCTTTGGAGTTTGTGGATTCCATGCCAATTCAGCCCCACATTGCCTTATGGGATGCCCTTTGATGTAAATAAGTCACTTAATGGGCTTATTTTATTGCAAATAAGCCTTGGGTTGGGTTATGTATGTGTTGGACCTTTGATCCCATGGGTTTTCTTTGTAATGGGCCACTTTAATGGGCCTAAAATATGGGTAGAAAGTAGGAAAACGGGATTTAATTCATTAGCTTAGTTAGAGTCTTGTTTTTAGTCTATTTCCTTTGTTCCTTTGTTATTTCACAAAGCACCACTTCAACTAATCACAACAGAAACACATAGATAACTGATGCAGATAAGGTTGCACTTACCTGGTTGGACTAGCATGATAGGCTCTGGAAGCCAAGAGCCAAGAGGAACCGGTCCAGCCCAGGGTTTTAGTCCAACAAGGGTTGGAACTAAGTAGTAGTTTCCTAGTAGCCTTTTATTTCATGTTTTACTTGAATGTAGGAGTTAGCATTTCTTTTTGTTTCCAAGTTTAGGTTGGACACTACTTCTAAATAGTTTCTAATTTCATGTCTCTATTTTCCTATATATAGGCTGTAACCAATGGACAACTTAGAGTGAATTTATTTTGAATTAGTTAAAGTGGTGCTTTGTGAGAACGTGTGTTTCCCCTTCCCTCCCCTGCTATTCTAATTTCCCCTCTCTTCCCTAAGGCCCTCCATTAATTTGGTATCAAAGCCAAAGGATCCCCATTCCCTTTCTTCCTTCCATCCCTTACCATCTCCCTATTTCCTATTCTGATTTTTACAGAGACTGAGAACATTAAAAAAAGACTATCCAGAGAAGAATCGATCTCAATCACAGCCCCCCGTCCCACCGCCCCCTTCTCTCGATTTCCTTCCATCGAACCCCTTTTTTTAGGGTTCCACTAACAAAAAAATAAATAAATAGATAAAGTTATATACCATTCTGCCATTGCTCTTTAAACCTCCTTTATTTACTATTTTGCCATCATATTTGAGTGTAATCTTGTCTATCTCTACCACGGTAGGCAATAGTGAAGTTATTCAACAATTGAACTCCTATAAAGGAGAAACTGATGCAAAAATTGATGCTCTCACTACCGTTGTCACTCCCTTAAGACCATGATAGAATCTATGTAAGTTTCTATTGATCGTTTGGGGGTAGCCAATAAAAGAAAGAGTCTCATTCAATCTGGGGATTCTTCCAACACCACTCCACAGGATCCGTCAGTACCACTACCACTACCACTACCACCACCACCACCGCCACCGCCACCGCCACCACCATATGGAATTCACGGCCTAATCGCCCATACTCCCCACCTCAGCGTTGTTATGACAGGAACTCAGTATTTTCAAAGGAGGCCATTTAATGTTTCTCATGCAAGGGGTACGGACATCAAGCTAATCAATATCCTAACCGGTTGTTAGCATACGTCGACAAGGACAATTTTATACTCTATGTACTAGAAGAGCAACCGAAAACAGGAACTGTAAATCTGGAGGCTGAATGTGATTATGAGCCTAATGAGATTAATGATGGTGAGCCTCAACCGTTCTATGTGATCCGTCTTCTTTTGACTGCACAGAAGATTCCCGAGGAGGACGATTGGTGCCGTAACAGTATTTTTCAGACCAGGGTGCGATGCAATAATAGGTTGTGTAATATGGTGATTGACCCCGGCAGTTGCACCAACGTTGTTGCTGAAGATGTTATTCGTAAGTTGGGTCCGAAAATTGAGCCTCATCCGAATCCCTACAAGGTTGGGTGGGTGCGTGAACAACAATAATCTGAAAATTAATGAAAGGTGTTTGCTCATGTATTCCCTTGGTGCACTGATTGATCAGGTTCAGTGTGATGTTCTCCCTCTGAAAGTCTGTCACATTCTTTTGGGGCGCCCATGGTTGTTCAACAAAAAAGCCAAGCATTGCAAATATGAGAATACATACTCTTTTCAGCATGGTGAACTTGAGATGAAGTTTCTTCTAGCAAAGGATCTTCCCCCTCTCAAGCTCAAGAGGACAGTTGGTACTTTTCTCCTCAAGTGCATCGATTCTGATGGCATTCTTGGACCTCATCTAAACTCGACGAAGTTGAGTTCTTTTCAGAGGAGAGTTGATGCAGATAAGACAGCACTTACCTGGTTGGACCAGCATGACCGGCTTTGAAAGCCAAGAGCTAAGAGGAACTGGTCCAGCACAGGGTTGGAACTAGGGGCCCATTTGATAACGTTTCTGCCATTTCTGTTTCAAGAAACAATAGAAACATAAATTTTCGTTTCTAGAAACAGAAACGGAATTGAAGGTGTTTGATAAGTCATGTTTCTGGAAGTCGATAGTAACCAACGAAAGAATGGCCACGAGTCGTTTCCAGAACAGGTGAAACATGTCTGGGTCGTTTCCTGAACCATAAATAGGTAGAAATTTCAATTTCTATTTCTGAAAAAAAATTAAACGAAACAGTTTTATCAAACACTTTTTGTTTCGTTTCTACCGTTTCTGGACACAGAAATGGCAGAAACGCGTTTCTTGAAACGTTATCAAACGGGCCCTAAGTAGTAGTTTCCTAGTAGCCTTTTATTTCATGTTTTACTTGAATGTAGGAGTTAGGACTTCATTTTGTTTCCTAGTTTAGGTTGGATGCTACTTCTAAATAATTTCTAATTTCATGTCTCTATTTTCCTATATATAGGTTGTAACCGATGGACAACTTAGAGTGAATTTATTTTGAATTAGTTGAAGTGGTGCTTTGTGAGAATGTGTGTTTCCCCTTCCCTCCCCTGCTATTTTGATTTCCCCTCTCTTCCCTAAGGCCCTCCATCAATAACTTAATAAAAACACGCAAATCCTAAAGGAGACCCTAGATCCATAAATGCTCACATATGCCATGTGCCATGGCTCAAAACTCTGCTTTAACGCTGGACCTTGCTACCACCGTTTTCTTTTCTTTGCCATATGACAAGATTCCCTCCAACCATGGTACAGTACCCAGAGGTCGATCTCCTATCATCTAGACAGCCAACCCATTCTACATCGGTAAATGATTCCAAACACAAATGACCATGAGGAGAGAATAGGACTCTTTTTCTTGGAGCAAACTTCAAATACCTCAAAATCCGATAAGCAACCTCTAAATGAGTGGAAATATGGATCACGCATATATTGCTCAACAAACTAATAGCAAAAGTTATATCTGGTCGAGTATGAGAGAGATATATGAGTCTACCAACCAGTCATTAATAACGGCTATTGTCAACTAGTTCTCCAGCTTTTTCTTTAAGGTGTGAGTTAGGCTCTATGGGAATGTCAACAACTTTCATCCTAGCAACCCTATATCAAAGAAAAGGTCAAGAGTATACTTCTATTGAGAGAGGAAGATAGCTTGAGCTGAATGAGCTATCTCAATACCCAAAAAACCTCAGCTTCCCCAAGTCTTTGATTTCGAACTTTGTGCCCAAATAAGATTTTAGGTGAGCTATCTCCTGAGTGTCATTGCCTGGAATCACTATTGTTGGTGTACGATGTCTTGTATTCCGTCACAGTTTAATCCAGGGAGTATTGATGCAGCGCCTCGACAGGCAGGACGACGGTCCCGATAGCCGGTTAGTGAGCTATGGGGCAGGAGGTGTAAAGGGCGTAGCCCCCCTCTCGAATTTTTTATTTGAGGGCAATTGTGTAGTTTCCAGATTAGGGTTTTTCGCTATAAATTTGTAGTGAGGATTTCTTTCTTTATAATGCAAGCAATATTGAGAGGTGTGAGGGACGAGAGTTGTAACCCTATTCTCCATTGATAGTGAAGTAGGATCTCATCTCACCGGGGACGTAGGCAATCTTGCCGAATCTCGTAAATCTGTGTGCATTGTTTGTTCTTGTTTTTTTTTTCCATTATCTTTTGCATTGTTTTAGGGTTGCGTTTCTACAACTATATCATCCACATAAATGATGAGGATAGCGATATATTCCCCTGGCTTCTTGATGAACAATGTGTGATCTGCATTACTTTGTTTGTAACCCACGGCAATTATTGAGTTGTGGAGCCGTCTGATCCAGGCTTCGGGGGACTGCTTCAACCCATATAGAACCCATTTAAGCTTGCAAACCTTGCTTTGAGTCTATTGAGACGTAAACCTATTAGAGACATCCATATAAACTTCATCCTCCAGTTCTCCATATAGGAAAGAATTCTTCACATCAAGTTGTTGTAAATCCCAGCCATGGTTAACAACACATGATATGATAACTCGAACAATGTTCATCTTTGCCACTAGAGCAAACGTTTCCTGGTAGTCGATGCCATATATTTGAGTAAATCATCTTGCAACTAGAAGTGCATAATACCTTTCCATAGATCCATCTGCAAATTGTTTCACAGTGAAAATCCATTTGCAATCAATGGTTTTCTTTCGTAGAGGGAGATGGACAAGATCACATGTATTATTCTTCCCAAAAGCTCTCATTTCCTCATTCATTGCTTCCTCCCACTTTGGATCAACTATAGCTTCCTACTAGGTATGGGGAACAGAAACAGACAAAAAGGAGGAAACAAAAGTATGGAAGGAAGGAGAAAGACACTTATATGAAACAACATTAGAAATAGGATGTTTAGTGCATTCCCTTCCAAGTTTACGTATAGCAATTGGAAACTCACAAGATGGATCATAGGAAGAACACTTACCAATATTAAGACTTAGATCTAGAGAATACGAATGACTAGGCGAAGTGGTGGTGGTGGTGGTGATGGTAGGAGCGGCTTGCTTATGTCATTTACGAACATATACATGAAGAGGATTGCTTAACTTCTCTTGCGATAGAATGGGCTCCCCTTGGGCTGAAATTGATTTCTGCAGTTGTTCCTGGCTGGTTATTCCTTCCTTAAGAACCGTGTCATTTACTTCCACTTCCAATGGGGTAATCAGAGGCACATCTTCCACAATACTAGGCCCCCCTGAAGAGGTGTTGGTACTGGATATAAGCTTATGATTTATGGAACACAGCATCCATGGTGGTGTACATCCGACGAGTGGGAGAATTGTAATAACGATATCTTTTTTAAGTGGGTGAGTAGCCAAGGAATATGTAACAAAACCCACGAGGATCGAAATTCTCATGTAATTGGTGATTCCAAACAAAAGGGCATACACCCAAACACCTTGCCAGACACAATAAAGGAGGAAGAACTCATTAGGACCTCAACCTGACATTGGGAGGCTAAGACATGGGTCGCATGCATGCATGCTTACGATCCGTGGAAACCACTTCTCTGGTCTTCTCATTAAAGAGTCTAGCCTACCCACGGATCCTGCTGTCACTAACACCTGGTTAGCCAATGATGCCATTGTCATGTCGTTTCTGATCAACTCTATGGAGCCTGCTATCAGCCCTAGCTTTGTCTTGTTCAACTCTACGAAGGATCTCTGGGATGCAGTCAGACAAACCTATTCTCAGGTTCACAACTATACTCAACCCATCTCCTGTTAATGTCTTCATCCTTCACAAGTACTCTAACATCATCACCTTAATACATCGAACATTATCAAAATCTCTACTCTTCCTGTTTCGAATATTAGCTATCTTGTAAATATATTTTCCCCCTTAATGTTTAGATTGTTGTATAAGTTCTCATATTTCTTCGCCAGTGCTTTCCCCATAATCTTTCTTGCCTCATTTCTTTGCAACCTTATATCTCTCTTGATCTTTGCCTCCTTAGTCCTTTGCCAAATCTTGAAATTGTCTTTCTTGAGCTTAACGGCTGCTTGCACTTCCTCATCACAGGTAGTAGCACTATCTTCATAAAAATCTAGTTCTTACCACATACCTCATAGCGTAGAGTAATACAGGGAGTCTGGGACAAGGAGAGTTCCTTCTGTTTAGTTTCATGAATATTCTTTCTTAACTTGTAACATTGGGCACCATGACCAACCTGAGAATAGGTATCCTTGGAAGCTTTCTTAGATCTTTCCAGCAGTATTCAGTAAGAAATAGCCCCAAGCAATAGTAGGATCCATGGAATTAATAAAATATGACATTCCCAGCTAGTTTTCTCTCTCCTATTTTTCTAAGTTTGATTAGCAACAATGGGCTTAGGTGAGTCCCCAGTAATATAGCCAGAATAGCCATGTGAAGCAATAGCCAAGAAGCATGAATGAGACCACATTAGGTAGTTCCTCCCATCAAGTTTGATGGAGTTAGCAAGGAACGAAGGAAAATCACGGTGAGTATTTCCTTCCTGTCCAGTGAATGCAGTGGTTATTTCAAACATAGTTGCTAACCAAGAGATGAGTTGCAGACAACATTCCTACGAAATCGCCAAAATCTTCAACAATATGATAGATCCCTAACACGAATAATGATCTCACACTGAATTAGATGAAGAGATTCGGATCATCTCAGCACTAGAGTAGCGAAGCAGCAAACCCTCAGTGGGAACAATTAACACCACCGAGGGTGGAGAGAGGCAACGAGAGGCGCTAACGATGAACGGCTAGAGGCGAAGGCGGCTGGAGGCAAGTGGAGTCGGGTGATGGTAGGGAAGAGAAACAAGAGAGAACTAGGGCTTCTTTTCCTTGGTCAAGGCCTTAGGGTTAGGATCCCAAAGTTGATCCTAGCTCTGATACCATGTTTATTTGGGAACTGAGCTTTTGTCCATTAGACATCAAGCCCTCTTTATTTATAGTGGAGAAGGAATGTTCTAGAATATTGCAAAGGACCAAAATACCCTTAAAGACCGAAACACCATTAAAACCCCATATTACAACATTAACTCACTGCAAATAAAAGGGTAAGGTTTCTCCCAATGCCCATTTTAAAAAATAATAGCACCAATTTTTGCCACACGGAGGACTGTGTTGGTTACTTCGCCATTGGATAGCTAGGATATCCTTCAGACAGTCCCCTTGACAAATTTAATGGCATAATTCAATTTTATGGCCCTACATGTAATGGATTCTCAACTTAGGGTGGGGGGGGGGATACTTCCTCTTCTATTTCGGTCCAAAATTTTCAACCATTTTTCAAAATTATATTTTCACATTTCAAAATCCAATTATGGTGAAAATTATAGAAGTGGAGAGAGAAGTGGACATACCCTACCACCATTGACAAAGCAAATTCCCGTCACCAGCAAAAATAGAAAACCTTAACTAATTCCAATAATTTCTTCCATATACTACAGCCTAGATCTTCCACATCCTAGGCTGTCATAGATCAGTTCACAGAAGGAACTGAATTGATAAGTCCATTAAAATAAAATGCATTCATGGCCTTTTCCTGGAAGATCTACAAAAACCCTATACCATGCAGGATAACCCTAGCTGCTCAAATCAATTAGTATTTACAAAAACCAGTATTATCGATAACCATGGTAACAGGGCAATAGGTGACAAACATGTATGGAATCGCTAACATAATTGGCCCTAATCAAGACAAATGATGAATATAAACACCAAAGGAAGACCCATATCCTCAACAAAACTCAAGAAAATTCCAGAATCAATGCATTGGCTAAAAGTACATTAAATCTCCATAACAAGAGCATTTCAACGTGTTTCTAGAAATTTTGGATCATTCTGTACGAGTTTTTTTAGGGTATATTTTTCAGATATTTTCAGCTCTCCGTGTCAATGCACTTCAAAAGAAAACAACAGGGCAAAAAGATATGTGGTTCTCCCTTACCAGAGAGTGTCTACCTCAAAATGCCAATGTATATATATATATAAAGAAGTCTGCTAGTTCGAAAAAAGAGGAACTAAAGATCTTTTTGTATTTCATTGAATAGATATAATATCCTTCGAATTGGCCAGTCAGAATTTTATGGCAAAATTTAAAATGCATGTACCATGTATCTCTGCTGACCAAGTAGACATGTTGTCCGGTAGTTGGGAGAAGTGCTTTAAATTGGACACTGAAACCAAATTGGGAACAGTCTTTATGCATCTGATTCATGCCAATTAATCAGCCTTAAACATGGAATTGAGCTGGCATTGAGCACACCATCCAACCCAGCAAGAATGTTCCTTGGGAATGTCAAAGGTTGGCTAATTGACAGATAGGATAGACTGGGATAGATTTTTGTTTGGTTGCCAGCCCTAAGGAGCCAAGTTAAAGACTGGGAATTCATCAAAGAACCTTGAAGAATGTTATCTCTACGGTTAGTGATTATAGTTGAAAGGCAGCAAATGCTGAATTCGTATGTCTGGTTTTTTTCTTCACCCCCCACCCCCCCCTAGATTATGTCACTATGGGAATTGGGAACTCTTTCGACTGAGAGATGCCATCTTCCACTCTAAGCAGAATTGTTGAAGAATCTTGGGTTTCAGTAAGTTAAAAAACCTTCTAAGGAATTATGTTACGAAATTTAACAAACATGCACAATACGACATTACGACCTTAAACATTAAGTGTTTATCGAAATACGATAACATGCACAACCTTTTACGCAACTCATAAGTTATTACAAGCCGACCTCGTTGTAAGCTGGAACAGATATTGGAAAAAGCCATACCTCGCACAGATGTTTGGATATCGAACTGTAGCTCCAGATCACGAGAGCACCTTTTGGGTTGTTGCAGTTGCCCCTGGTGATCCCGAGTTTTCATTGGGATAGCCAGACGTGAAAGGTAAACTTTTAGCCTCTCGACTCTGGTTGCCTCAGAGCTCAGACATAGGGACGAAGGACGACGTTTGAGTCTTTCAATTTGCACAAATGCCATGCTCAGTCCTCGTAGATCTGTAACTGTAAAATAAGAACCATGTGAAGGGTAAAATTGGGATTTGAAAAAATATCTATATAATCTGGACAGAAAGGAAACCGCCGGTTAATGCGTTACGCACCGTCCCGTAAAATTGAACCGCATGGTGCTGCTCTCTTGTACCTGACCTCTTCCTCTCACATCTGATTTGGGGGTCGAAAAGCGTAACCCTAATGGTCTAATCTCCATCAGAAGCTAAAAGCAGTCAATCTCAATCTAGGAAGGTGAATTTGATCGAAACGATAACTATGTCGGTTCGATTGCTCAGAAAAGTTTTGGAAGAACAAGAAGAGCACCGGAAATTGGCAGATCATGACCAGGAGATTAACGACCACGAGTCCAACTTCCCTCTGTCTCCATCTCCGCGAAACCCTTTTGATCTTCTTGACGATCAGGTGTGTCTCAAGTTTTGTACTGCTATACTCTTTTCCTATCTTCTTTAAGCTAGAAGCTGTGATTAATATGAGACCGAGTTGTAACAACATAGTTTTTGTTGTCTTGGAACGTGTTTGCTCCTTTTAGATGGTTTTGGGAGTCAATTTAATTTTCTATTGAAATCTACAAACATGTCTGTGTTGCAATATTTGTTTCCAGTCACATATACCATTGTTATTTTAGTAATGAGGGGTTTATAGAGTCTTTTCTTTACGGAAGTATGCAACGTGAAATCTTCGAATTACCGTTGGCTAGATAAATTGGGATTTTGGAAACGCAAAGGAAATTCTGGTGTAGTTCAAGTTCTTTGTATTCCTCGTAGTTAAAGAGACCAGCGTCCCTCTTTTCTCTCCACTGTTCTCAAGCCTGGGCTAATCCGTTCCCTCTCCATCTCTCTCCCCCTCTGTCCTTTTCCCTTAAGCTCCGGAATGTAAAATATTCCCTCAAAAGGTCGAACTCCTCCACCTTTGGTAATATCACTTCCTTTGTCTCTGCTTCCAAAGCCTCCTTATCTGATATTCAGTCTTGTTTCCAATCCGAAGTTCACAATTGCTCCTTGGCTGCTGAATAGAAAACTATTCTTCTACTCTTCTTTCCCTTTTGGCCCAAGAAGAAAGTTTCCTTAGGCATAAATCTCGGATCAAGTGGTTGGAATTGCTTATTTTCACAGGTCCTTTGTTGGGTAATTGTATTACAATTTCTTACAAAAATAAAACAAATTGCAATACAAAGCTTTTGTAGTAGAAACTACTATGATGTTGTAGTATTGATCCTTGGCTGAAATGAGACGGGGATAAACTTCAAATAGATGTTGAATCACCACCACAGCAACTGAAGAAGCTTCGATCAGAATTAAGGTTGAGTCAGACTTGTAGTGCTGCCTTTAAGGTAATTGATGCCCTCTACTGCCAAGAGTTGGTCTGCATCTCTACCTCTAAGATAAAACAACCTTCCACTAGAAGATGAGACAGTTCTTCTAGTCCCTTCTAGGAGCAAAAAGCTACAGCACAGCAGGCTCCTCTAACCTTACACAAGACTTAGAGAAAATAGAAGAAAGAGAAAGACTTGTATGGTTGCAAAGAGTAGAAATAGATGGAGTGTCAATATGTGAATGTGTGTCTCTGCAAGGTATTTGATTGGGTTTAGATAGATCCAAAACCAACCCTTGCACACTCGTGGATTCCCCAAGAGTAACCTCCAACTAATGGCAAGTTGATTGGAGAATAATGTCATATGGACATGAATTGGGAATTAATTCAATAAATTGAATTACTCCCAATCAATTCCTTAGCCCACCTCCCCACTCATGATAATGGCCATGAATGAAATTTTGAGCTCTCATAGGGTGTTATTGATCATTTTCTAGCCCACCTCCCCACTCATGGTAGTGACCATGAATGGACTTTAGGGCACCCACATAATAACATTGACCATTTTCCTCCATTTGGCAATAACCTATGGCATGAATTAAATGAAATTAATCCCAATCAATTCTCTTTGCCCACCTCTCCACTCATGGTAATGGCCATGAATGGAATTTAGGGCACCCATAGGGTGTTATTAACCCTTTTCCACTACCTTGACCCTAAGGGTCTCACACCATTACAAGTCATAAAACACATAAAAGAAAAACCTCATCTTGAAACTTAATTATAATAAAATAAATATAAATTCTAACATCCTTGAATCAAATCCATTGTTTCCCTTGACTCCCTCTCGGTCCCCCCTTGTCAGTGAGATCAAATCTCCCGTTGTTGACTTCTTTGCGCAACTCTTCAGCCCCCTTCTCCCTCCTCCCTCTGTCCCCATCCTGGATGGCCATCTCAATAAGTTCATCCCCTCTTCTCTCCTCCCTTCCCTTCAATCCAACCCTCTGGTCTAAAATTCTTTTTGTTGTCCTCTCCCTTAAAGGCAACTGTGCTCCCGGTCCAAATGACTTTACTATGGGTTTTTTTCACCTCTTCCAAGGATATTGTTAAAGTTGACCTTACTTTGCCTCATTCCCAAAAGAAAAGGCAACTTCTTCCATGTTTGACTAGCCCCATTGCCCTTTGCAACTTGCTTTATAAATTCATTGCAAAAATTCTGGTCAATTGACCAAAATTGGTTGTCGACTCCCTTGTTAGTTCCAACCAATCTGTTTTTGTTTCGGGTCACTATATCTCTAACAATTTTCTCCTTTGTCACGAGATTGTGAAATGCTTGACAGGAAAAATCACTCCCCCACTACCCTCATGAAGATTGATATCCATGAAGCCTTTTGACTCTTTAAGATGAGATTTCTTTGTCAATTCCATGAGTAAAATGTCCTCCCCCTTTATCTTCAGAAACCGGGTCTTTCATTATCTCTATCCTTCTCAGTGGCAGTCCTTCAAGTTACTTCCCCTCTTCCTTCGGTATCCGCCCGGGCTACAACCTTTCTCCTTTATATCTTTACTATGGCCCTTGAAGTTTTTTCTAGGTGCATCCAATCTCATACCAACAAGCAGCTCAATATTCCCCTCCCTAAATGCAAGTCCTTGAACCTCACCTTGCTGATGGCCTCATGCTTTTTTTTTTTTTAATCTGAACCATCCTCTGTCCAGTATTCCATGACTTGTTTGAGGAAATTTGAGTGTATGTCAGGGCTTTCCATTAACCTCTCCAATTCCCTTCTGTTTCTCTTGATTTTCTGAGGAGCTCAAGTCTTGCTTAAAGGAGTTAATTGGTTTCCCTATTGGCTTCTCATCGATCAAATACCTTGGGCTGCCTTTGATCCTTGGTAGATTAATTGTCCATCACTGCTTCCTTATGCTAGACCTTGTGCATAAGAAACTCCAACTTTCAAAGGGAAAGTTGCTATTTCATTTAAGCCATCTTGTGTTGATTAGATCGGTTCGTGAATCCTCCTACCTTTATTGGTCTGGTATTTTTGGACTCCCTGAAGCTGTCATTGCGTAACTTGAGGTGCTCATGTGCTCTTTTCTTTGGAAAGGTTCAGAATGCTCTAGATCCCTTCACCTCATCTCCTGGGCCACAATTTGTCTTCTCAAAGTTAGAGGTGGTTTGGGATTAAGGGGCATAAAAGATATCAACTCGGCAGGTGTTCTCAAACTGATCTAGAGGTTAGCTCTAAAAAAGAGCATTTGGGTTGACTGGGTTTATTTTAGGCTTCTCCGAAGAGACAATCTGAATGGTCCCCTTACATTCAGATGCCTATTGAGTCCTTTTGCTTTTGACTCTGAAGTCCTGCTTGATTGATGATGGAGCCTCCACTAGGCTTTGGTTGGACCCTTGGCATCCTCTCAGTATTCTCCTCCTTTGATTGTTGATGTTTCTATCTACAGTTAGGGTTCTAATAGATTGGCTTAGTCTCTGATATCACTTTGGGTGATGATTGGGCTCTCCCATGTCCTCTACTGTGTTGAGTCCTGATGCTGTAAAAATTGACCGGATGACCTTCCCTGCAGTTCCTGGTGCTCCAGCCGACCTGCACAGAAGAGATGACAGAGGAGAGTTGGGCTGACACAACAGGGGGGGATGCCTAAGTCAGATCTTTCCACAGCAGATGCTCAAGAGAGCTTTTTCAGTAAAAGAAGTGAGTGATCGATCCTCTTTGATGGAGGCTTACCATGGTATTTATAGGTTGCTGATGGAGGGAGATTGGGAGACGATTGTGAAGAGCCTTGTTTAGGCGTGGAGTCCTTGAGGGGAGTGACTCTGTGATTCTAGGAATATTCTTTGTCTTAGGGTATTCCAGGGGAATATTCCCTTCTTAACTCAGAAAGGCCAACCGTGTGAGGGATAGACGTTTATGGTGACGTGTAGTGGATAGAGTCTTGTCCTTCTGAATAGGGATTACGTTCCTTGAATGCAAGGGTAGACGAAAGCACGTTTCTGGAAACCTTGTTATTGACGTCGGGCCGAGGTGGTAGCACAACCTGATGGAGGGCCGAGGTGGCAGCACGGCCTGATGGAGGGCCGAGGTGGCAACACGGCCTGATGGAGGGCTGAGGTGGCAGCATGGCCTGATGGAGGGCTGAGGTGGCAGCATGGCCTGATGAAGGGCTGAGGTGGCAGACGGCCTGATGAAGGGCTGAGGTGGCAGCATGGCCTAATGGAGGGCCGAGGTGGCAGCACGGCCTGATGGTGGGCCGAGGTGCAGCATGGTCAGGACCAGTCCTTGCCTGTGCCGTGGTTGGGAAGAAATACCCTCATCAAGTCCTATTTGAGCTAACCTCTCAAGCATTTCCAGGTTGGCTTCAGGTAGAGGTGATTGGGTTATTTGCTCTGTTTCCCCTTCAAGTTCCTTCAATTTGATGTCAGCTTGCAATCTCCTCAGAGTTCGGGGATCGATTGTTCTTTGGCGCAATTTGGCTTGGTTTTCTTCTCATATTCCCCACCATGGCTTCACAGTTTTGAGAGTCTTCACCTCTTGTTTGCTGACTCTGTCCTTTCTTTTCCAAAGGCACATCCCGGTCCCTCCTTGCATCCTTTGCTAGATCGCTCTTGAAGATGTGGATCATCTCTTCTTCAATTGCCCTTTCTCTTCTAAAGTTTGGTCTTGGCTCCTCGCTCGTTGTAGCCCTGTCAAGCGTCGTATTTTGATGTTTCAGTGCTAGTGGATTTGGATGGATATGACTTTTGGCAGCTCCTCTTTGTGATCGTGTTAGTAAGCTTGCTTTCATGCGGCTATTTGCCATATTTGGTTGGAGCGTAACTTAGAAGCTGGGCTCCCAACTCTAGATCCTTCTAGCAGATTTGGGACTCTTCTCCTTTTGACATCAGAAGCAAGCTATTTGCAGTCCTTTTAGATGTGTTGACTCTGTGAGAAATTGACATATTGTAGCCTCTTGGAAACTCCCCCACTCCTAATTGTGGGGTGTGTGTTTTTGTATTTGCTTTCCTTTTCTTTTTTCTTGTATATTCTCTCTTTTGGGCCCCTTTTTCCTTTTTGGTAATGAACTTATATTCCCCCCCCCCCAAAAAAAAAAAAAAGAGCAGCATTTTCATCTGGCGTAGAAATTTCTGCTTCTTTCTGAAAAATTAACTTGAAACGTGTATCAGTTTGGGCTTTGGACGATATCACATATTTTGTATTCTGAAACTATCAAGCTGATACTATTCATACAATGTTGCACCGGGTACCATAGTTAGCAAATTCGGATTCGGGAATTATTCGGGCGGAGAATTATTCGGAATAATTCGATTGATTAATTTAAGGATTCGGTCAAAAAAGCTTATTGGGTTTTTTTTTTTTTTTTTTTTTTTATTTTTAAATATTGTTTAAGTGGACCGAATAATTCGGTTTAATTCGGATTCGGTCCGAATTATTCGCGTTTTATATTCACTTTTGAAAAATCGCGAATTTTACCGAATTTTATTTTTAATTCGGATTCGATTAGAATTTTTGATAAAATTCGGAAAAATTCGGTTCGGCCGAATAATTCGCGAATTATTTGGCCGAAGTGATAACACTGCCGGGTACTAGTGTTTCTGACTTTTTTGGCACCCGAAGTTGAAGTAATTTGTTTAAAGGTCAAAAGAAGGTTGTCAGGAAGCATGCAGCCCGCACACAGCCCCCCTCTGAAATGACCACCCCACCCCCTACAAAATGAAAAATTCCCCACTAGTTGATGCCCCTGCGCGTGCTCCCATTGGCCCCCGGACTGGAGCAGGGGCCACACGGCCTGGCAACAACCCCTTGCCCTTTGTTTAAATAGCAATTAGTTTCTAGGGACTGAAGCATGGACAGTGATGCAAACGACCCTGCTCCCCTCCCCTCTACCCCCTCTCCCTCCGCCTCCCAAATGTTTATTTTGCATGCATGAAGGTAATAAGCAGGGGGTGCAAATCTGTAGTGAAAAAGAACTGAAGAGATAGTAGCTTCAATTTGGCTGATAACTCACGCTTCTTTGGTCCATGGTCCACTTTGTCGACCCAGTACCTTCTTTGCTTCCTCTATCAATTTCTATTTTCTTCATGCATTTATGGCATTTAACTTTTTGACTTTCTTATTTCTTCTTATGTTGAATCCCTTGCTAATAATGTCCAACTTATCCAGAAGGATATTTGTTGCTAATGACCAATGTTTTGTTCTGCAGGGAGATGAGCTGGATGCTGCTGGTGAAACTTCAGAAGGAGATGTTGATGACCAAGAACCCCCTGCTGTGAAGAACTCTACTAAAGAGCTTCCTTTACCTAATAACAAATCAAAGAAGAAGAAGAAGAAGAAGGAGAAGCAGAAAAGGATGGAAGAGGATAAAATTTCTAATGAAAATAAAGATGTAAATTCTATTGATGTTATTTTAGAATCTCTGTCAATTGATACAAATTCATCAAATCAGCAGACCGGCTTCATAAAAGCTGAAGTAGAGAACACGAAAGTTCACAACAACATTGTCAAGCAATGCAAATCCTCGGTACTCTTGGTGGATCCCAAATTTTTAAGGGCTGAAAATGAGTTGCGCAGAATATTTGGTTCAAAAGTTGTGAATTCATTTGAGAATAGCCATAACAGTGGTAGTTCAAGGCAGATGAGGGGAGGAAGACGTGGAAGCCACAATCCTCGAAAAACAATTCTTGTTTCTCCGTCAGTTCATTGGCCTCGCTGGGATGGATCTTTGTCCATGGAACTTTTAGAGAGTAAGAATGGAGTCCACTATTTTCGGTAAGTCATGACTCTCAGGTCCTTAGTTTTCTATAGTCACTAGTTACAGTTACCAGCTATATTAGCAATTTCTAGCTATATTCAGGAATATGTTGTGTAGGATAAATCTGATCTCAATCATGATTTTTCATAAATGTTTCTTGAAATTTCTAGGTGCTAAACAACTAGAGTGCCATATTTTATATATATATATATATATATAATTATCCTGCAGGTTAGCTTCTAATTTGCTCTTCACATTTGGATCCTGGATACTGGTAGCATAGTTAAATCCACAAGTGGGTTTTAAATTTTGTTGACATTCGTGGTACAAGCAAGTTGTAGTCTTTGTATTAACCCTGCATCTGTGCTACATGTCTTGATAAATACTTGTCTACGATACTCAGACAATTGGAAGCAGTGTAAGGATCGATTCAAGAGGAGAGGAAAGGAGAAGGTAAGAGTTGAGAAGAGAAGAAGTGAGGAGGAAGTGTGCAACCGAATGTGGTAAAGAAGTGATTCCTCTCCCCTATTTGATTTACTATATAATGTTAGGAATTACATACACCTCCTTAGAGAGGTAAAAGGTAAAAAGTAAAAAATACAATATAAGATGACAAAATAATAAACTAGTGCCTAAAGTTCCTTTATTACATAAAACTCTTACACTGCCCTTCAAACTGGAGAATAAATGTCATACATTCGTAGCTTGCACGTAAGAGTACTGAATTGATTAGGAATGAGCCATTTGGTGAAGATGTCAGCCAATTGATTACATGTCTTCACAAAAGAAGTACAAATGTAGCTAGAGTCAACCTTTTCCTTGATGAAATGTCGATCCACCTCAATGTGCTTTGTCCTGTCATGTTGCACAGGATTGTGGGCTATACTTGTAACAGTCTTATTATCACAATAAACTCTTATATGTGCCTCAATATTAATTCTCAACTCTTAGACCAGTTGTCTCAACCATAGGAGTTCGCATACTCCATGAGCCATAGCCTTGAACTCAACCTTTGCACTAGATCTAGCCACAATAGGTTATTTTTTGTTTCTCCATGTGACTAGGTTACTACGCACAAATGTACAATATCCTCATGCAGACCGTCTGTCATAAACTGAACAAGCCTAATCCACATTAGTGTAGCACTCTAACCTCATATGGTTGTTCCTGGCATATAATGGTCCTTTCCTTGGGGTGGACTTCAAGTCCTTGTTTCTTTCAACAAGTCTGGCACAAACTTCCTTTTTATATTTATTCCCTTTTTTGATCTTGATGCTTCAATCCCCAAGAAATACTTCAAGGGTCCCCAATCTTTAATCTCAAACTGTTGGGCCAAATAGTCATTCAGACTAGCTACACCTGGCTAGACAATAATGGTTTTGATGGTACCATCACTTCGCCAAGTAAGTAAGACATGGTCAGCTTGACTCTGGGAATACCCATTCTTCAGAATAGCTTGTCTAAACCTCTCAAACCAGGCCTTCGAGGAATGTTTGAGACCATATATTGTTCCTTTTTTATGAGACACTTTCCCTTCTACTAAAAGGAACTTGAAGCCAAGTGTAGTTTGTTGTACACTTCCTCTTCTAAGTTACCATGTACGAAAGCATTCTTCACACCCAACTGACACAATGGCCAGTCTCTATTAGTTGCGAATGATAAGAGTCTGATAAATACTTAATTGTGTAGACCCATCGGCATCCAATTGGAACTCTCAAGTTCTATGCATTTCCTCAAACATGGCTTGCTTCAACTTTGGTTCAGATATGGCCTCAATGAAATTTTTGGGAAAAAGAATGGAGGAGAGAGCAATAAAAAAAGCAACACGTAGTAGAGATAGCATCTTAGGAAATAACTGGGAATAGAAATGGGAAGATCTATTTCAAAAGGAAGGGAAGGAGTGTCACCTGGCTGAGGAGGGTGGATCTCAAGATGTGGTCCAAAGAGGAGCCTTGACAGGTCTTCTTTCCCTTTCTTCTATAAACAAGTCATTCCTCATTACCAACTCCCCCTGAATGATTAACAACATCCAACTCTTAAATGATTAACAACATCCAACTCCTTATGCTTCCTCACATCAAAAAGAAAAGGAGAAATAGGCAAAGGTGGTGGAAAAGGGGAGACATCAGTAGCCTATTCGCTCCTATTATTCTCCCCCTAAAGAGGGTACCTAAGAAAAAATATTTGAAGGCCTAATGTTAAGTTTTTTTTTTTGGGTGACATTAAAAGAAGGGGGGAAGGAGAATATATCCCCTAAGGGAGATTACATCCCCTATAAGGGTAACCAAAGTCTAGAAAATACAGCATCCAAGGCCCAGTGGGCTTGAAGAGAAGAAGACAACACAAAGCCCACATGGACTTAAAATAAGAAGAGCCAAGAAGCCCAACAACTTGAAATTTTAAAGCCCACATGTGCTGAACAAGAACCCTGAAGCCCAAAGGAGGAGGGGCAAACAAGGAAAATTCAGGTAAGGTTCCACCAAATCCTACCATCCTATCTCATCACTTCAACTTCCAACCATCAAGACATGAATCGAAGTTTCGGCATAAAAAGGTAGGCACAGCGGCGAGGCGCGAGCCTTGCGGAGGGCCACGGCCAAGAGAGAAGCTGGCCTCGCGAAAGAGACAGTCGCGAAGCTGGGGCGTCGGACTTATGGAGGGCATCAGCGAGGCGGCTGTTAGCCAAGCATGGCTGGCAACCTTGTAGGAGCAAGCCTTGCCAAGAAATCACCGTGACAAACGATTCGATCAGTGAGGAAATGTGAGAAGACGTTTGATCTGCCAAGGATCCAGAAGAGAGCATGGCTAGGTCAACGGTGCAATGGCACACTCAAATTGTGCAACGACTCAAGGATGAGCGGCTATAGGCTCAGATAGCAACTAACCATTCTGGGAGCATGTCAGAGTAGCGGATGGACAACGACATAGCCATACCCGATCAAAGCAGCAACTCTAGGATGAGCAGTTGTAAGCCCAGAGAATGCCGACGGAAGAAGGAGCCAACAAGTCAATCAGGGAGGATCCCAGCAAGAACATCACAAGATCTGAGTCAATACAAGAGTGGAAGGATTGGTGAGATGACAAAGGGTGGATCACGACCTCCCGGACGTGTGAGACCGGAGGAGAAGAAGAAGAAAGTTCAGAGGAAGAGGGTGAAGAAGAAAAGAAAGGAGAGGGGAGAGGGAGAGTGAGAGGACGAGAGAAGAAGAAGAAGAAGAAAGGAGGGGGAGGGGGAGGGGGAGGGGGGGAGGAGCCCAGCGTGAGGCCAGGCTTCTTCTAGTGGCAGCACTTTAGGGTTCTTTGCTCTTTGTTTAGGGTTCTAGGGTTCTCTACTCTTTGTTTGGGGTTCTAGGATCTGTGGTAGTGTTAGGTTGTGCTTCCCTGCTAATGGTGAGGTGTTACACCAATTCAGTTTTCTTTTGCATGGAAAATGTCACCTAAGGTTAAGTTTAGTCCAAGCAAACTTATTGACATAAAAATAGCAAACACACCCAAACACCTTGAGGGAAGAGAAAAAACAAAGGCTTAAGGGGATAAAATGTCCAAAGGAGATTTAACTAAGAATTTAGTGTGCATAAAAAAGAGTAACCCAGTGCACAAGGCTCCCGCTACTGTAGGGTCTGAGAGGGGCAAGTGTACAGAGCCTTGCCCCCCGCTTTGCAAAAGAGGTTGTTTTCAAGTTTTGAACCTGTGACCAACATGTTGCAATAGTGCAACTTAACCATTGTGCCATAGGCTTGCCCACTAATTTAGTGGGCATATGGTCAATTAACATAGTAGTAGTAATAATTGGCAGTTTTTCCTCTCAACAATCCCATTCTGTTGGGGTGTCAACTCAAGCAAGTTGATGGACAATGCCATAATCAGGAGAAAAAAAAAAAGTGTTGGAGTCCATCATACATGTATTCCTCCCCATTTTATTAGAACGAACAATTTTAATTCTATTATCAAACTAAGTGCAAATGATTTGATGGAAATTCTTAAAAGCATCTTAAACCCTACTTTTATGTCTCATAAAAAGGTCCATGTACTGTGGGAACAATTATCAACGTAGGATACAAAATAACGATAGCCAAAAAAAGAGGTAGTGGGAGAAGGTCCAAACATCAATATGCACAATATGAAAAGGAATAACTGATCTATTACTATGGTAAGGATAAGAAGCACGGCAATGTTTTAGGAAATAAACATGGTTCACACTGAAATATGTGGGAACTAAAAATAGAGGAAAACAAATGGGTGAAATTTTTTTTTTATACCACCAAAAGAGGGATGGCCTAACCATTGATGCCAAAGCATCACAGATTCAACAGTGTGGTGCTCACTATGCCAACACACATAAGATTGGGCAGTAGTAAAAAAAGATGTGTGGGAAGGCAAATCCCTTTCTCCTCACGCACACTGCCAATAGTCCTCTTCATCACCAAATCCTGCAAAAGGCAATAAGAGGGAGAAAATGACAACTATACAAGGATTTGGTCAAGTGACTTACAAATAATAGGTTAGTGGCAAAATTAAGAACATGAAGAACAAAATTAAGGGAAATAGAAGAGGTTACTTGAACACTATTCTTACTAGAAATGGAGGAAAGGAAACCATCAGCAACTCTAACCTTATGCCTACCAGACAGATTGAAATGAATCATAACACTGAGACATACTAGTCATGTGATCGGTGGCGCCAGGGTCAATAACCCTAGAGGGAGCAGTAGAAGGAGCTAATGTTTGAGAGTTGCAAAGTTGAAGTAGGAGGATCTGGTACTGTGGTTGGCAAAGAGGAATTACCCAACTGTGACATAACTTGGTGAAAGCCTGCAAGGTCTTCCCTTGTGAGAAGGTTTTGATCTGTATGCGGTCCAAATGAAAGACTCCATATACTCAATTTCAGCCATACAGGGTGTTCTCTTGCTCCCCCTCTCCTACCACCACGTATACTAATAGGTGCAAGTCTAGCTGGATGCCCATAAGGCACCCAACACTTATCCTTGGTGTGCCTGGGTTTCTTGGAGTGTTCACATTTGAATCTATCTTTGTCATCTCCACGGTGTGGCCCTTGGCCTCTTCCTCCAATATGCCAATCTCTATGGGAGCTAGAGGGAAGTGCAGATCTTTCCAATTATGGTAGAGTGTCCATGGCAACTCTTGGGGTCTCCTCACTTTGCAAGTAGCTACACACTTCATCTAAAGATGGAAGAAATGATTGGCCCAGTGTTTGCACCCAGATTGGCTCATAATTCAAGTTCAGCCCACCAAAGATAATCAAAACACGCTCCTTCATAAGAGTTCTATTAACCTTTGTTTCATCCTTAGGATTTGACCATTGGAGATCCCGATAATGATCATACTCCCAAAGTCCAATAACTGTGTTACAATACTCGGAGATAGTCCTGTCTCTCTGCTTCATTATGATAACCTTTTGAAAGAGTTGGTAGACCTTAGCTAAGTCACCCACTCAGTCAACAGTCTTTGAGACACTATTCCAAATATCCTTGGCAGTATTCTTTTTCAGGTTTCAGAGAAAAAATCAACCAAATCATAATAGTTGAGTTCTTAGTTTCCCATTTTTTATGTGTGAGCTCACTAGCATGAGGATCCTTAATAGTACTAGTAATGTACCCTAACTTCCCCATCCCCCTACTTCACAAGAATATCTTCATTTAATGTGACCGATCTAAGTAGTTGGTACTGTCCAACTCTACAATGGATATCTGAGTGCTGGGATTGTTAGATGCAAATCAGACTGGGGTTGTTACCGCTCAAACCACCAACCGAAGCTTCCATAGGTCCACTGGCCTCTGACATGATGTATGAACACACTTGGAAGGTCGGTTCGATATCTAAACCAAATGGGGAGTACACTCTACCCAAAAACTTCTTCCCAATACTCGGGAAAAAATTTCAGCAAGGAGACAACCACAAGAAAGTTGAAGAAAATCAACTCACATACATCTTTCACGATGTAGCTTCATCCCATGACAACATATAGTCCCAAATGATGTAACTCACCAACAAACAACAACCAAACTCACCACACAGCATTTGAAGCACAATATAGGGCCTAAAAAAAGGAATCGGGCGGTGCCTGGTAGGCTGGAGAACGATGAGTTGTGTTCCTGCAGCACACCTCCTTAGTAACTAAGGACATGGGGGGTTGAAGACAACCCTTGGGCGACTCTAGCAAGCCTAGCACCATTCCCAAATATTGCTCGATGAAGGATAAACCAGAACTTGAAGGGAAGGCTGGTGGTAGCAGTGTTGGGGCTTCTTTCTTCTTCAAATAGACTTCACAACTTCTATTCTCCTTCCATTAGGCCTTCTAGTTGATGAGAGAGCTTCATTAGATCTTCTAAGTGTGTTTTCTTACATGGTATAACCTCCATTGGAACCCTCTATTTTTCTAGGATTCCAAAGAGAGATACAAAGGATGTGAAAGCTTGGTCGACTCTCAAACTTGCTTCGATACGAAGTTGAAAGTAGTAAAAGGATCGACTCAAGAGAGGAGAGGAGAAGGTAAGAGGTGAGAAGAGGAGATGGGAGAAAGTGAAGAGAAGAAGAGAGGAGGAAGTATGCAACCAAATGTGGTAGAGAAATGATTCTCTCCCCTATTTGATTTACTAACATGATGTTAGGAATTAAATACATCTCCCTAGGGGAGGTAAAAGGTAAAAAGTAAAAATACAATATAAGACAAGAGGATAACAAGCTAGTGCCCAAACTACCCTTATTACATAAACTCTTAACGTAGACTATTTATCTTCCAGTAATCCAGTTACCAGTCGGTTCATATGAAGCTGAAATGGTCATATAATTGATGAGCCGTTAGCTGTTTCATCCTACTCAATACCTTGGCTAGGTTGTTTTGTTCCCTGTATTTTTCTTATATTTATTCTTTGAACTTTTTTGGGGGGTACTATATAAAAATAATATCTTTTCTCCAAGTTTTTGGTTTCAGTATGCAAAATAATATCAGCCATATAATAGCTTCTATTATTGTGATGTACCATTTTTTTATACTTTTTTTTGTTACTTAATACAGATATTTGCACTTGACTTCCTATGGCCAAGCACAAAGAGCATTTGAAGCTGCCAAAGCAATTCATGATCTCAATGGTATAGCAAGCATTTTAGTGTACCACCCTTATCACATAGAGTCACTCCTAACCATTGCTGAGGTGCTAAAGTTTTCTGGAGAACATCAATCAGCAGCAGATTCTATTGGGAAGTGTTTATATGCACTGGAATGTGGTTGGCATCCTCTATTCAGCCCTTTACAGGGTAATTGCCAGTTGAAACACAGCCATGACACAAATAAGCCATTATTCTCAGCGCTGTTTGCTCACATGCAAAACATGGACAGGCGTGGGTGTCATCGGTCAGCCCTTGAAGTTTGTAAGCTATTGCTTTCACTGGATTCTGATGACCCGATGGGGGCCATGTTCTGCATTGATTACTTTGCTCTGAGAGCACAAGAGTACGCATGGTTGGAAATGTTTTCTGAGGAGTACAGTAGTGATAACTCTTTATGGTTGTTTCCAAACTTCTCCTATTCCCTAGCCATTTGCCGGTTTTATCTTGAACGTGAATCTTCCTCAGAACATGCTGACATAGAAACTGAAAAGGCTACTTCCACAGATCTTATGAAGCAGGCTTTGATGCTTCATCCCTTAGTCCTTAAGAAGTTAGTGGCGAAGGCACCTTTGAAGGATCCTGCCTGGACAAAGATACTTAAACATGCCTTTTTTGGATCGGCTGTGGCAGGAAGTCCATCCTTAGATCACCTGATTAATATATATGTAGAGAGGAATTACATTATGTGGAGATTTCCAGATCTCCAGAAGTTATTGCGGGATGCTGCTCTGCTGGTGATAGAAATGTTGGACCACAATGGGAGTGATGCTAAGGATTGGGCTTGTGTAAGGAAAGAGGCTTTTTCATCAGAGATCAATGAGTAAGTATTTATTTTTATTTATTTACTTGTTCAGTCAAATTATTTTTTTCATGTTCGTGTAGCTTGACCTATGTTATCCTCGGCTGCAATCTGAACCAGGTTCGCACGAACCTAGCCAGCCTGAGAGTTTGCCCTCCATGTAACCCAGACTGACTAACCCAATGTTCAAAATGACTGGTTTCATTTTGTTGAACAATTTATGATATGCATCTAAACTATGATGTTTCTACACTAGATACTTTTATCTTTTGGGTAAATGATGCTTGGGGTACCTAACAACCACAAACTCAACCTTATCCCAACTTAATGAGTTACTTAACATTTGGCGAAAATGCACCTAAGTTTCCCAGCGTTTGTAAAATTATAGTTGGTGTATCTATTTCTATATTTCCAATTATACCCCCAATCATAATTTTATACATCACTGCCGCCGCCACTACCACCTCCTGCAACACCCCCTTCCTCTCCTCAATCTCCCCTCCCCCTCCCTCCCATGCAGCCCCACCCCTTTCACAATCCCCTCCCTGCCCCAGCCCTCCCTCCCCAACCCCGTTGATGCAGATTCGTCGCCAAACTGAGCTTGTTTGCAGAGGAATAAGTATATGGTTGGATTATATACATGTTGGGCTTTGGTCCATGGGGTTTTGAATGAAATAGGCCATTTTTATGGGCCTAAACTATGGGCATTAAGGTTGTGTACGGGATTAGCTAGTTTGTTTCTTAGTTTATTTCCATGTCTTTTGTTTTTCAATTGAACCATGGTCCATGTTGGTCCAATGTCGGTTCAATTTAAGTGAATTTATCTTTTATTATTTATTTTGCTTTATTAGATAATTCCTAGGCTGGAATGCTGGATAGGGGAATCAATTATGGGTTTCCTATATTCTACTTTGTAACTAGGCTTTTGTCCAATATAGACTCGATTAAATCTGACTCTGGAACTTATCTTTAGTAAAAGCAAGCCCTGGGGGGTTCTTTAGAACTCACGATATGATTTTAGAAAAGAAAAAAAGAAAAGCTATTGTTGCAAGTCTTCTATGTAGGATTAAAATCTCTCATGATATATAAACCTTAGACCTATAGATCACCATAGATAGATTAAGAACACCAAGAACAATGGGATAGAAACTATAAACAATAAAAGCGTACCTTGTTTGGGATCCATAGTAAAGCAAAGTGCAACGAAAAACCTTCTGATCCACATAGCAAGGTACTTCTCCTCTATTCCCCTATGATCACTGGCTAGATGAGGAACTTAAACACACAAGGGAGGAAGCCACAAGAAACTCTCTTTATCTTTCTCCCTCTCTCTCCAGAATGCACGTTGTGAATAAGATTAGGGTTAGAGGAGAGACCTAGCTCTTTATTTATAAAGTTTCCCAATGGACTCACTTATCACAAGTCCAATGGTTAACTAAAGCCCACATTTGCTAGCCCATATTAAAATAATTAAAGCCCGTATGTCTCACTTAATTAGACCAAATAATTAGTCTGGTTTTATTAAAACACAAAATCCCAATTAATATAAGCCCATATAGAAATATTCTAACATTCTCCTACTTGGGCTATATTAATTGCTATCAATTTTTTAAAACTTACTTTGTCCTTAAAAAACAATCTTAGGCTAATCATCCCCTTAATGCACGTGCCTTTATAATAGTCTAGAGACATCTCTAATAGTCAATCCTGTCCCATAGAGTCTCAAAACACCGAATCATGGCGGTAACCATAGTTTTTAAGGCGGTAAGGCGACGGAAGCGTTTGAGGGTCTTTCGGAACGCCTTAGCGATAAGGTGGGCATAAAGCATCGCCTTATTGACTAAAGTGTTCCTGTGTAATTTTTTTATAAAACCAATCTATTTGGCTCAAATCCTAGTTGAATCCTATTACTCATAGGTTAAATAAATATTAAAGGTTCATATTCATACCAATGTAAGATATTCATCAAAAAAACAAATCAATAAAGTGAATAAACTAAGTTCATCTTCATCAATCATTAATCATCATAACATATTAACATATAATATAAATACATAATTATGAAGCAAAATTATAAAAATAAAGAAAAGAAGACATAAAAAATACAAGTATTTATTATACTTACCTTTATGATGTCAAAATAAGTGCCTAAGCCCTAAGATCATCCACTATATTTCTACTCCTGTCAATGAAGAATGAAGCTCACCGCTGCCAGAGCAAACTCACCGTTGGCGGAGCAAAATGGTCGCCTAGATAAGTGGTTATTCCTTGTTCCTTGATTCCTTCTCAAAGCCCTTTCTTAAAACCCTTGACAAAATCCAAACCCTGTTTGTGAATCGTGTTTTTGTTTTGTTTGTTTTGGTTATTTTTGGTGGAGTAAAGTTGATCCCATACATCTCAAGTGTTAATAAAATCATACACCTACCAATAAAAAATCTATATTTGGAATATTCATCAAGTAATTTTAAAATGTGTTAAAAAAAAAAAAAAAAACCTATAAGGCGCCACTTCACGTAAGGCGGAGCACTGCCTTACCATCTCTAGACCGCATCAATGCCAAGGCGCTAGTAAGGCGTCGCCTTAGCAGCACCTTAAAAACTATGGCGGTAACTACATCTTGTAAACGACACAGGACCTTCCATGGTCACGAGAGCTCTCAACTCTACTAACATGGATTCAATATGGTAGTGTGGCAACTGGTTAACACCCACATAATGGTTCCATATGTGTTATCCCCTTGTTAGTCCAATTTTTCTCTCCCTTAAGTGATACAACCACATTTGAGAAAATTTTGTATGGTTCCAATGAACTTGTATGTCTTATCTTCAATAACTCGAGTTATACTTTATGTGTTATAAGACATATCTTAAGGCTAATAACTAAATGCCCCCTGCCTTTGCTTAAGTTTAACACATACCTTAAGACTTCAAACATTATATATATATATATATATATATAACATGCCAATATATAAAACACCCACATGTTAAATACAACAGTTATAACAAAACTGCATTTTATTGAATAGAATTGCTTGCAAAAGACAGTTAATATATAGTCCAAAAAATTACCAAAAGGTAAAAGTACAGATGAAATTTTTATTACACAATAGAGCAAAATAAAATCTCCCACTAAACAACCGCATCCCATGATGCTCCTAAGCCCATGCTAATGACATGTCTCTCAAAAACATAAGGGCGAATGCCTTTAGTTAGGGGATCAACTACCATATCATCTGTACTAATATGTTCCACTGTGATGTCACCTTTCTTAACCTTTTCCTTTATGGTTATATATTTGACCTCCATATACTTGGACGTTGTGATACCCTTATTGTTATTAATAAACAACACAGCAGAATTGTTATAACAGTACAACTGGATGGGTCTAGCCACAAAATCAAACACTGTCAACTCTCTGATGAGGTTCCTGAGCCAAATTGCCTGAGTAGCTGCTCCATAGCATGCTACAAATTCTACTTGCATAGTTAAAGAAGTTATCAATTTCTGTTTCGCACTTTTCCACGATACTGCCCCACCTGACATTAAGAAAATATATTCTGATGTGGACTTCCTGTCATCCCGACAACCAGAAAAGTCAGAGTTTGTATACCCTACTAGTTATAGGTCCTGAACATGTCTGTAAATTAACATATAATTCTTTGTCTCCTTTAAGTACCTCAAAACCTTCTTGGCAGCAACCCAGTGATCGTGATCAGGGTCTGACTGATATCTACCTAGAACTCCTGTTGCAAAAGCAATATTTGGTCTAGTACAAACTTGAGCATACATGATACTTCCAAGTGCACTAGCGTAGGGTACTTTCTTCATTAAATCTCTCTTAATATTACTTTTAGGGCATTGTAATAAGCTCAGTTTATCACCCTTGAGAATTGGGACATTCCCAGATTTGCAATCCAGCATATTGAACCCTCTCTAGAACACGATCAATATATGCCCTCTAAGAAAGACCTAACAGTCGGCGAGAACGATCCCTATGGATCTCAATGCCAAGGACAAAAGACGCATCACTAAGGTCCTTCATGTCAAACTCCCTAGATAATAGTTGCTTTGTCTCATGCAACAGCCCTCGATCACTGCTTACAAGAAAAATATCATCCACATAAAGTATAAGGAAAATAAATCTGCTCCCATTGACCTTGTGATATATACACTGATCAACCTGATTCTCAACAAAATATAATGAAGTCAAAACCATCACCGCAAAACCTTCAGGTAATTCAACAAGCTCCCAAACACCGTTATGTTTCATTGATTGCATCTCATCTTTTATTACATCCAACCACAAATCTGACTGAGGACTAGAAATAACATTTGAATAAGAAACTGGATCAATCACATAACCCATGTGGTAGTCATGTTCTCCCAAATAGACCATATAGTTTGGTGGTATAGCTGACCTCCTCTCCCTGGTGGATCTCTTAAGTGGAGCCTCCACAACCACATCCTGAACATGAGGAACCTCACTAGGAGCTATATCAACATGCTCTTGTATCTCAATAGGTGCAGCAATTGGTGTAGTAGGCTCTACATCCATCTGAATAGGTAGAGTAAATGATACAGTCGTCCCAACCTCACTACTGTTCTCCATAGTCTGAGAACAACTACCCTTCTCGGCCACGTCAAGTTTCAGAAACTTTGTTGTCTGTGATTCCACAATTGTAGTACCTCCGCAAAAGGTTTTAAAATCGATATCCTTTCGAATGATCAGGGTAAGCAACAAAGTAGCAACGAGTAGTTCTGAAATCCAACTTGCTCAAAGTTGGATTATACAACCTTACTTCTGCAGGATAACCCCAAACTCTAAGATGGTTCAAACTAGGTTTTCGTCCAGTCCATAACTTAAAAGGAGTTAATGGAATAACCTTAGTAGGGACTCGATTAAGGATGTAAAGGGCTGTCTTCCACGCCTCACCCCATAAAAACTGAGGTAAATTTGCCTTACTAACCATACTTCTCATCATATCCATAAGGGTGCGATTACGCCTTTCGGCCACCCTATTCTGCTCAGGACTCCCAGGCATAGTAAATTGACCTACTATCATAGAATCCTAAGGATTTGGCAAACGGGCCTTCAAGCTGTCCAGCATCGCCATGTCTACCATAATACTCACCACTTCGGTCAGATCTAAGAACCTTGATGACTTTTCCCAACTATTTTTCGACTTCAATCCTAAAAATCTTAAATTTATCAAGAGACTCGGACTTTTCCTTAATAAAAAACAGATAACCATGTCAGGAATAGTCATCAATGAATGTGATGAAATAAAAATTTCTACACAATGTAGCTGTATAGGTCCACTGATGTCAGTGTGAATAACCTCCAATAGGTCAGAACTACGTACTGCCGACTTCTTCTTTATCTTAGTCATTTTTCCTTTACAACAGTCTACACGTCTCTAGGTCACCTTCAAGAGTGGGCAGGATGTCAGACTTTATCAATCTTTCAACTTTTTCCCCAGAGATGTGACCAAGCCTTTTATGCCACAACATGTAAGATTATTCCTTAAGTAAAGGCCTTTTGGGAACAATTCTTTCAACATTATAAGAGACATAAATATCATGAAGAGCTAAACACAATCTATATAGTCCATAAGATATAGCACATTAACCAACCTTATTGAATTGAAGAACAAATTAACCATAGCATTCTTTATTTCAAAATGGTAACTACACAAGTCTAAAACTGAAACGGAAATTAAATTCCACCTAAAGGACGGTATATAAAAAGTGTTTCTTAACATCAATTTAAAACCAGAGTCTAGAATTAAAATGACATCTCCCACGAAGTCTACATCAGCTTGTTCGTTGTCCGCACAACAAGCTTTGATTCATCCTTACATGGCTTCTTCCGATTTATGAATCCCTGTATGGTAGAATCAACATGGTTAGTTTCACTGCTGTTTAGCCACCAAGAACCGGATGGGGCTTCTGATAAGTTGGATTCACAAACAAATGCCAAAGAATCATTACCCGTATGCTCACATTTAGATAACCAAGTCTTTACTTAGGGCATTCCTTCTTCATATGACCCTTTTTTCTTACAAAAGAAGCAGTGACCACCCTCCTCCTTAAAAAAGGGTTTCTTAGGACCTAAATTGCTAGATTGACCAGACTCATTGATTTCCTGAGCAACTTTATTCGTATGAGATTTAGGCTTTTTACCTTTATGAAAAATAGAACTAGAAGCAAACGAGGCTGTTTGGGTTTTCTCCTTTAATTTTTCTTCCTTAACAACAACTATAGAGATCAAGTCATTAATAGTCCAGGTTTCATCTTGGGAGTTATAATTGGTTTTGATGATCCCAAATTCAGAAGGAAGGGTATTTAAGGTTTAATGGACAATGCAAGGATCAGGAAGAGAAATATTTAAGGCTTTGAGTTTGGTTTGGTAATCCACCATCCGAATGATATAGTCTCTAACACTTCCAGAACCATCATACCTCAAATTGAAAAGTTCCTGCAGAAAAGTTCCTATTTCAGCATTTAATGAGACTCTATATCCGAGTGTTACTGCATCCATCATCTCTTTAGCAGTGCAATTAGCAGGCAAACCATTTTTTAGGTGATCTTTGATCGACCTCTTCATGGACAGTAAACATATGCGATTGCTCTTTACCCATTCAGCATACACCAATTTTTCATCATCAGTGCTCTGCTCAGTTAGATGCGCTGGTTTATTCATAATAAGGGATGTGTGAACATTTGCCATTTCCATGGCAAACAATACATCCTCTTTCCATTTCTATTGGACCCAGTAAGAACCTCAATAGCAACCATATTATTGTTGACAGAGAATGTGACTTAAAAATAAACAATGTATATCATTAGCATAATGTGAGTACCATGTAACTTAAAATATAAGTACACCAATCGAGAGTTTACAAACATCATTATATAAACACCTTTAGGCTGAATTCATAACATGCAGTTGCAAAACCCTCCACATATCAATGGCCATGAAAATATATTCCAACCTTTGATAGGCTATCACCTTTGGGTGTATAGACTACTTGGGTTAGTCAATTTTCAACCTTATAATATATATGTGACCCTCTAAATACTAACACACAATCACCTCCTTTGGGTGCATGACCATGCATTAGAATTAGAGATCTCACTATCGTATAAGACCGATATTCTACAAATTCGATCAAGAAGGCCACTGTGGTGGCTACAACTTAATCAAATTTATAAAACTCTCTCATACTGGGACATAATTAATATCGCTCACATCAAACCAAATAATATATGATTTTAGACTTGAAAACAAGGGGCTAAAAATTGTCCCTAAAATTACATTAGATGTTAATAACATTGTTTAATACTTTAATCATCTATTAAGATATTTCTTCATTTATTTTTAATCCTATGAACAGTACCATGGGTACTATTCATCCTCAATAATTAGGGTTTTAAAATCAATAATCCTTATTGATTAGGGTTTCGAACCTAATAATCATTAATCAATTATGGTTTCAAAATAATGATCCCTAATCAATTAGGGTTTCAAAAATAATCATTCATAATCAATTAGAGTTTCAAAAACTAATCATCTTTAATTCATGGATCCAATCCAAAAATTATTATCCATCGCTCATAAATTTGATTGGAGTTTTAATTAGGGTTTTAAACCTAATCACCCATAATCCATGGATTCAATCCAGAAACTTTAATCTATCCCTTGCAAACATAATTATGATTCTAAACCTAATCTATGGTGGCTCTGATACCATATGTAGGATTAAAATCTCTCACGAGACATAAACCACCTTAAACCCATAGATCACCATAGATAGATTAAGAACACCAAGAACAATGGGATAGAAACTATAAACAATAAAAGCGTACATTGTTTGAGATCCATAGTAAAGCAAAACGTAGCGAAAAACCTTCTGATCCACGTCGTAAGGTACTTTTCCTCTATTACCCTATGATCACTGACTAGATAAGGAACCTGAACACACAAGGGAGGAAGTCACAAGAAACTCTGTTTCTTTATCTTTCTCCCTCTCTCTCTCTAGAATGCACGTTGTGAATAAGATTAGGGCTAGAGGAGGGACCTAGCTCTCTATTTATAAAATTTCCCAATGGACCCAGTCATCACAAGTCCAATGGTTAACTAAAGCCCACACTAGTCGGCCCATATTAAAATAATTAAAGCCCGTATGTCTCACTTAATTAGACCAAATAATTAGCCTGGTTTTATTAAAGCACAAAAACCTAATTAATATAAGCCCACATAGAAATATTCTAACATTCTCCTCCAAGAAGCACTTTGTGTTCAATCAAGGCCTACTATTTGATCAAGGGAAAATTGAGTGGTGTCTAATCCAGTTGACACCGAAGTCCATGTGGATCATCTTCAAGCTCTTGATCTAGTGCTGCTATTGTGCTACTGGATTTCTTAATTTTATAGTTCACTCACTGCCATTGACAAGTAAGGTTATTCTGAAATTTTTCTGCTTGAATCTCTGTTTCAAGAAGTTCGTATGCAGCACGTTTTTTTATTGAATTCTGAATAGCTTAATCTAACCATCAGAATTAACTTTTGATCAAGTTTCCATTCCATCAAAGAGTGACTCGTCCAAATTCCAGTTCATTCTGACTTGCTGTACTTCAGATATCTGATCTCCCTATTCTGTCCTTGTGGTGAATCTAGTTTTAATTCTTGACCAGATTCGTTGACTACGAATCAGAGACTTAAGCTACTGTTTTATGCTCGATTGCTGGTTTCTCTGTTATTCACATATTTACAGATCTGAAAGCAGAATATGATCAATGATATTTACTGATCTCTGATTCTAATTTCTGACAATATTACCATTTCCACCCAACGCACTGTTTTTCTCATTGGAATTGATTCAGAGTTTGTGTTTTAATTTTTAGACCTGAGATTATTACTGCTTGGGTTATTTGAGGTCAACCTAAATTTCTGACTTTGTCTTCACCGTGGAAATTATTAAAATACCTTTGGTATTGTGGTGTTTCCTACTCATTAAGTCACTGATTTCATATCTGAATACACTGTTATACAGCAGAATAACCTTTTTTGGGGGGGTGGTGGTGGGGAGGAGGGAGAATAGGAAGGCCAATGGGGGCCAGAAACATCCATTGGGGGGGG